>NC_051224.1:9957500-10257500 GCF_015220715.1 Pygocentrus nattereri
TGACAAAATGGGGTCAGCGGATGCTGAGATGCATAGTACGCAGAGGTCGCCTTTCTGCAGAGTTAATCACTACAGACCTCCAAACTTCATGTGGCCTTCAGTTTAGCTCAAGAGTGCGAAGAGAGCTTCATGGAATGGGTTTCCAAGCTCCATCCAAGCCTTACATCACCAAGCCCAATGCAAAGCGTTAAATGCAGTGGTGTAAAGCGCCGCCACTGGACTCTAGAGCAGTGGAGACATGTTTTCTGGAGTGATGAATTACGCTTCTCTGTCTGGTAGTCCGATGGATCAGTCTGGGTTTGGCGGTTGCCAAGAGAACAGTACTTGTCTGACTGCATTGTGCCAAATGTAAAGTTTGGTGGAGGGGGTATTATGTTGTGGGGTTGTTTTTCAGGAGTTGGGCTCGGCCCCTTTGTTCCAGTGAAACAAACTCTTAATGCTTCAGCAAAGTTTTGGACAATTTCATGCTTCCAACTTTGTGGGTACAGTTTGGGGACAGACCCTTCCTGTTCCAACATGATTGTGCACCAGTGCACAAAGCAAGGTCCATAAAGATTGACTGGCCTCCACAGAGTCCTGACCTCAACCTGATAGAACACCTTTGAGATGAATTAGAGCGGAGACTGCGAGCCAGGTCTTCTTCTTCTGCAAGCCAGGTCCAATATCAGTGTCTGACCTCACAAATGCGCTTCTAGAAGAATGATCAAAAATTCCCATAAACAGACTCCTGAACCTTAAGGAAAGCCGTCCGAGAAGAGTTGAAGCTGTTTTAACTGCAAAGGGTGGGCCAAGATCATATTAAACCTTATGGATTAAGAATGGGATGTCACTCAAGTTCATAAGCGTGTAAAGGAAGACAAGCGAATACCTTTGGCAATATATTGTACATTACACCAGCACAGTTATTGACAAAATAAGGAAGACATGCTGGCCTTGTTAGATTCTCCCACAATTTAACACTCATTTTTACACCCTTTCAGAGTCATACATACAGTCATATGAAAAAGTTTGGGCACCCCTAGTTAAATTACATGTTTTGTTGATTTTCTAAGTGAAAATCCATCCTTTACATAGAACAAACTTTTGCACATTTTAATACATAATTACTGTTTGTGCTCTTTTTGACATATTAGAAAAAAACATAAAACATGGTCTGTGCAAAAGGTATGGCACATTTTAGGTTTTATGTTTGAATCTTTTTTTTTTAATTCAACAATTCACAAAACTTGCACATTCACGAAAGGAGAAAAAAAACAAACATGTCATTCAGACTTTACATCTGTATATCCTATATGTATTACCCACAACTGCTTAGAGATAATAATTAGGACTGTCAAATGATTAAAACAATAAATTATGATTAGTCATGTTGTTTTGTATAGTTAAGGTTCACATGAACCTAAACATGAATGTCAAGTGATTGAACAGTTAGAGATCAAGTGAACAGTTTCTAATTTCAATCATCAGTGTCTAGTGAAAGCAACAGTGACTGCATGTTCCAACTTCTCTTTGATTGTAGGCCACTGTCTCTCATACTGCTGTGTTATGTCTTGCTTTCCACTTTGCTGTTACTTTTGTCAGTTTGCTGCTCACTGATTTATTAATAGCCCCCCCCCCCCAGTCTGTTAAATACTTCAGAGTGTATGATGGTGATAAACAAATTCACAGCATTTTTTCGTCAAAAAAGCTATCATCAACTAGGCCTGTACAATATCCTCTTATTCGGATAACCACACAGAAAATAAACAAAGTTTTAACTTAAAAATGAAGTAATCTGGCTGCCTTTATTTTATTGTATTTTGAATAATAAGTCAGCAAAATGTCACATATGATTGTTGTTCTATTAACTTACTGTTTAATGAAGATGTTTTGAAACAGCCAATTTACTTACTTTATGATTATTAAATGATTATTGTTTTTTCCAATGCAGTGGTAAATCAATTTAATTTTGTCATGAAACTGTAACCACAGTAATGGCGTTGACCATCACCAGGCACAGGACTGAATGGAAGATGCCATTTAAAAGCCACTTTTGAACAAGGGGACAATAGTTGCAGATTCTATCATAACAACACACAGCAGGCAAGCAGCTATACTCTGGGGTGAAACTGGTTAGAAGGGTCAAACTAGGAAAATGTGTTACCATTATTAAAGAAATTAGTGGCGTTTATAATTTTTGACATTAATGTGTTATTAATAGATTAACTTTGATACTGCTAGTAATAATATATTTCTAAGACTCATAAATCTAACCCATAAACCAAAAACCCAACTATAAATAAATAAATTAATAAATAAATACTTGCTTTTACCCTTTAAATTTTACACAACATGCAACATAAAATGTAAAAGCACTTCAGATTGTGATCTTAGTCCTGTATTTCTCCTGGTTTTTATACATTGTTGTTCTAAAATGTTTCATATCAGTATTCATTAGTGCATAGTATTTTCTCAATGACATTGTCCACATATATTTAATATTATTTTCACTCTTCTCTGCATTCATTCAGGCAGATATATAAAGACAAAACAACATCAGGTTTGGGAATACTTGCGCACTAGCTCAGGTAGCAACGTTTAGCAAAACAGGTTTCAGGCATGTCCTGTCTTGCACCTGAGGCCAGCTTTGATGATGACACTGTGCTTTGTGTTAATACAGCCCAGATGAATTCCGCTTGCTCATCTGTCCCCAGTGCTGCAGGCTAATTGATAGACCTGCAAATGTAAAACCACAAACAACACAATGGTGTACTTGTACTTGTTAAAGGTACATTATTGTAAGATTTAAAGCTTTGATATATTTGACAGTGTTTAAATAGATATCAACAAAAGCATCTTACATTTTTTTTTTTTTTGCAGTTGAATCTCATTGAAATAAAACTTACTCAAATCTGTACAATGTTTGGATTCTAAACTTTCACTTAATATCACATTTGCATTTGTAACTGGAAGAACATTTTTTTCTTTTGTCTTTTGTCATTTTAATTGACATTGAAATACATGAGAGAAAGTCTCATGCTCTAAACTGTCAATGCAGAATGTATGTGAACCAAATGTAAATGAAATTAATTAATTAACTAACTAACTGTATTCATGTAATTTTGTAATTATATTAAAATAGCATCATAAAACCATGATTATAACTCCATATATCTAAGAGTTAGCCTAAGAATAATTTTTTGTTTATTATTGTGTTTATTAGAAACGATTGCTATTTTCTGTTTAATCCACAAAATTGAAATGGTAATGGCAGGGTTTGGGCCAGTCTTTTGTATTTTGAATGAGTTTCAAAGGGTATCATACCAGATAGCTTCGGTTTCTTGGGCAAAAAAGTAACGTATCTTGAAGCTGCGCTACAAATGTTATGTAGTCAGACTGTTCTAAGAATATCCTTATTAGATATTCCCATATGCTGTATGCTGGTACTGACCTGCATCCCTCATCAAACTGAAGTGTGCTGGTTTGAAAAACTGGAAAATCCTCATGAGTAACTAGACTTGGAAAAATGTGATGCTTTCCTAACATAATATGTTATGTTCAACCATATATCTCTTTACATGAAAACAAAAATTTAAATATGACAGTTCTTGAGTTAGAAGAAATGTAAAAAAAAAAAGTCAGTGAACCTGTTTTTAATAGAAGTAAAAAAAAAAAATCTGGACAAAATTCAGGCTTCAAGATGACTCCTATGCAAAGTTTAAAAGTTTTAAAAATGTTTAAAAAAAACGCCACAGAAATCTGATCGCCGAGAGCTGAGGTGTCACCAAGATTCAAACTCATGATCTCATGATGATTTGGCAGTTAGGCAGTTGTGCTACTCAAGAGCCACAAAGTTAAATTTCTATGTTCAAGAAAGAATATAAAGTTAAAGTTGTGTGATTTTCTGTAATGACAGCTTCAGAGCAGCTTCACTCTCTAACTGTTTGGTGATCAAGAGACAAGAGAATTTGAATCATGGTGATACATTGGCCCTTACTCATACATCTAATAACACTTAGTTTTTCTTGTATAGTCCTTAGTTACTTAAATATGTTTAAGATCAGTTCATTTGGTCCTACAGACTGAAGAGCCTTTTCTTCTAAATGCTTCCCAGCATACTTAGCAGTTTTGTTGATTTCTGTGAATTAACTCTTATTTCTATTATTTACACATATAATTCTCTTGTCAACATGTTATTTTTGTGTCATAGGTTATTCTCACACTAACAGTTGAAATTGTATCTGTTTGTTGTTCTCACCGTGATGGTGTTTTGTGTTGAGCTTTACCAGTTCAGCATTTTACAATGAAGAATATTTGATTCAAGTTAACAGAACTTGAAAATAGAGTACTGCCAGCCCAGTGGAAACCATTCATAATGATTGGGCTGTTTGAGATAATCTTACTTGCTGCAGAAGTGTGGATTACTGAATTTAGATGTATCCATAACTCATATATAAAGTGGTTTAAGCTTGAACCTGTTAAGTAACTCTACTTAATTTGAGGCAATATTGAGGCATTATGTTTACATATTTAAAGTAAAGTCAACTAATTAAGTCTGATAATCAGTCTGAGATACGGAAGCCCTCACCGTCCCCAAGCTGGGTACACTGTTTGATGAGGCTTGGTGAGGCCCATGGCTTGTTGGGGGCAATTGGCTATGATCAAATTGGGGGAGAAACAAACAGCAAAAAAAAAGAAAAAAAAACAGCAAATAACTAAACAATGTCGCTGTTGTTGAAAGAAAACTTTGTATCTTCAATATGACAACTTTACAAGAGAAGTAAAAAAAAAAACTAATGAATTAATCAATTAATCATTGATTAATTATCATTTATCAATGGAGCCAGACTTTTTTCCAAGTAATTTTAGGCCATTTGTATTTGTCCATTCATCATGAAATTTACAACAGGCATTTTCAAATTATGTGAAAACTGAAAACCATCAAAAATGGAGATACAAGGTTTTGTTCTGACAACAGCAATATAAGGAATCAACCGCATTTACATGTTTATTTGAGTGAAGTCAACTTAAACTATACGTTGTAGACCGATGTGTATCGGTGTATCCCTAATGCTGATAGCTGATATTTTTCATGTACTTACCTGATGATGCTGAAAGCAATACATACACATTTATAAAATGTAGGCATATGCCCTACTTTTGTGTGGATTAGCCTTACAGAAAATTTTAAAAACTTAGTGTTACAAAAGTAAAATAAGTAAAATTTAGACATTTGAGCGCCGTAACCCAACATCACCTAAATGTTTTGCTCTTCCACAGTACAATAAATACATCATCAAATATCAGTTTGAAATATTGGTGAAATTTAAACATCCTTACAAAGCTGCTATTTATTTTCTAAGCAAATATCTGCTAACACTGATATGAGTCCAATACCATCATACATCACGTTTTTTTAATTTGGCACTAGATTTGGCACTGGTGTGTTGTGCTTATTCCAACTTGTCAAACCCCAGAAAACTGAAAAGTTGTGCTGTATATATTGTGTGTTGTAGTATTATGCCATATTTTTTGCCATCTTGCCCACACCTACACCTATAGCACTGATTCAGAGAACCCTTTATTTTTAAAGCATACCACCCTGTTTGATACTATTCTGATACTACATGCTGGCATACACACACACACACACACACACACACACACACACACACACACAAACACACACACACACACAGTTTATCATCCACTCCCTGTTTTAATGGCTTCTGAAGGCTTGGTTTCTTTATCTCCAGGTTGCTGTTTCTTTCCTCCACATAGTAACCAAAGGCTAAAAATAGCAATCTGATAACATGAAATGTCTGCTCAAAAGAGCCTATTCTTCACAAAATTGTCAAAGAAGGAAACAGTTTGGCAGTGCAGCATCTTTTTGTTTGTGAATGAACCATCTTTTTGAATGAATGGATAAGTAAGTGCAATGAAAAAGAGAATTCTAGCAGGATGGTTCCATGTGGAGGAGTTTTAAGGACTTGGCAGAGGCGAGAGAGTGTGGGAATTCTCATATTCTCACAGGGGAAAAGGAAAAAACAGCAATTATGAAAAAGTAGACTGGGGGGTGGGTGGTTACCACTTGTCGCCATAGCGAGGTCTGCAGTGATATAATCATTCGCCCTCGCTCCACACTTTGGCAGAGTGGGTTGGGTTAGGAGCATGTGTGTTTGATTGGTTGGGTGAAGTTTGAAGTGTGGAGGTGGAAATGGGTTGGGGTGGGCTCGAGGGTCTTTGGGCATCCCTAGTCTATGTCTATGACTCATCTCCTTCATAAAGACCCTCATCAGCAAGCACTTGGTCTTATACAACAGCAGCCAAGGCTCAACACGACATAACTCCCCCTCTCTGTTTATAATTCTTTACATGGCATACATTTGTACCCTCTTCTGTCATCTGATCACACTCTCTCTCTCTCTGCAGTTTAGACGCTTCCATCGTGAGATTATTTCAGAGCTTGAGAGGAAGACAGACATGGATGTAAAATACATGACGGTGAGCTTTGCAGTCCATGGGAAACAGGCCCACAAATGGTGCTTTCTCCAGGAATAGGCATTGACAATCATATGTACCCTGATTCATGCTTAATCTTGCTATACAACACTAAAGTAATTCTTCAGCAGCAACCCTAATTTATATAGTTTCCCTTACCTCTAATGCAGTTGATCAGCCATGACATGTTACTTGATAGTTTGCTTCTCCAGTTTTGCTGGAGGCTAATGTAGCTAACAAGTAGTGGAAACTAGCTTATAGTCTCTACATCACCAAGTAGAATCAAATTCATGCCTGAATCATAACATGTCCATCAAATCAAGTCAAATAAAGTAATTTCTAAAACAATGTCTTGTGTGGTTTGTGACACTGTTTGATATATTGTTTACTACAGAAATAGGCATAAAGTACCTTGCTTAACTAAACATTAGAAGCAGCCATCTTGACCTTTTTGTCCATTTTTAAAGGCCAAGCATGTCAGGAAACATATAAGCTTGTCTATTAAAGATTACTTAACAACTTGTGGCAAGTATGTGATGATTTACACATGTAGTTTGCAAAATTCTAATTGCTGGGTTATACATTTCCATTACTTGCTAGCTACGCTAGCCTCTCTCTGGTGCAAAACTATGGAAGCAAATTTTACTAAACATGTTGTGGGTACATTTGGGGTAAAGGGGCAAAATGTGTAAATTAATTTTTTTGCCAACTACAGCTTTAATTAGAGACCTTGTGTCCTTATAGTCTCCAACATTCAGGTCTATACATGCTTTACACTGTATGAGTTTGAGACACTGACCGAGTTTCATGTTTGTCCATAGGCCACATTTAAGAGGTATCAGACAGAACACAAGTTAAAACAGGACTCGCTGGAGAGATCTCAGGCTGACCTGAAAAAACTACGAAGGAAGAGCCAAGGGAAGAACGCACTGAAGTACGAGAGCAAAGAAAACGAGGTAAGAGAACGCAAACACTCGCACCATATTTACATCACTACCTCTATACTGGCAACAGCCATGAGGCGGTGTTTTAACTACCCACATGTTTATAAAGAAAGAACAGTCGTTGGACTTTGTGTTATGCTTATGAATTCCAGGAATACACCCTGCTGTTCTAGATCACACCCACACACACATAAACAATTTCTACACACATACCTTGCCCTAATTGCATTTCAAAAACAGCAAAACAACTGAAAGAAATGTGAGCATTTTTACCTCTTTTGAATTATATAGAGCATGTATGCCACTTTCGTTACATGGGCTTAAAGCATAATTTAGCACACATGTCCAAGGAGAGAAGCACTTAACAATGAGTCATGTTAGCAAAATGGTTGAAATTCAAAAATGGATCTGAATGCACTTCTTAAGAAAAAAAAAAATGTCAAGATTTACTGAAAATTATATATGCATCACAAGGCAGTAGATGTCCCCAACAGCTGCTTTGCACAGTAAATGCAGCTCTGTATTGAGACACTGTTAAAGTAATTGTCCTGTAAAGGATGAAATTTAAACCCAGTTGTAGTCAGTCAGTTAAGACATAATTTTTCAGTGGAGCTCCAAGATTAATCAACAAGTAGATAACAAGTAATTAGCATTAGTTAGCATTGTGCAGGCTTCATGCCTTAAACACCACGCATTTGCCTTAAATGAAGTCTACCTGATAAGTTATCTCAAATAGACTTGAAGCCTACTACTGTTTACTTTGTCCATTTTTGTAGATAACAGTATGTCATACAGTGTCAGGAACCACATAAATAAGTCTATCAGAAATCAGGGATGGGCATTTAGTCAATTTGATATGCAGATTTGTCAGGAATTTAGGTATTTTACCCTCTACCCTGTATAGTATCAGCAAAATATTCAGGGAATCCAAATAAATCTCTGTGTGTAAGGGAAAAGGCTGAAAATCATAATGGAATGCCTGTGAGTTTTGACCCATCAGAGAGGACTGTTTTAAAAAAGCAGCGTGCTTATGTGGGCTCAGGAATACTTTAAAAAAAACCTTGTCAACAAAGACTTCATTGCTGCATCCATAAATGCAAATCAGGACTGTATTATGTACAGTGGAAGTCATATGTCAACCACATCTAAAAGCACTGTTGACTTCTCTGGGCTCAAACTCACCTGAAGTGGAAAGATGCACAGTGCAAACATATTGTGGTCTGACGAGTCAGCCTTTTAGACTGTTTATGGAAATAGTGGATGTTGTGTTCTCCAGGCTTCCTTCGAGACACTTCTAGTCTTTTCCTGGTATGTATATGCTTATTTCAACATGATAACAATTGTCAAACATTTTGAACATGTTACAATAGCAAGACTGAATAATCAGAGTGCTGGTGCTAGAATGGTCTTCCATTGAAAATGTGTGCCTTATTAAACTCAAAATTTGAAAACAAAGCCCTGAACAGTTGCACAGCTGAAAAATTCCATGGTTGTAGCCATCAAATTTCAAATGAGCATATAGGTAACAACAAAATACAATGAAGTTTCTGAAGTAAAACATCAAATATTGTGGTTTTGTACCATTTTCATTCACCTAGTATCACCACATTTTTGAAGTTGGGTTTATACTCTGTGTGTACTGCTACAAAAAATTGGGTTCATTTTTGCCACTCTGAACTACAGCTTTTTTTAATGATCAATTACACAAATGTTGGCCTACATCTCATATATAACCACTGAATGTATAATGTTCTACAAACAGAATATTCATGAGGGTCACCTACAGAGATGAAATGCTTCTCGGTATGTCTGCCTCCACATGTTCAGGATTATGCAACACCCTGTATTTTTCCTGAAACATCACTGTGTTGCAGATGTCTGCGATTAAATATCTACATCTTCTTTTCAACCCAGAAACTAATGCACTGTCGGATTCATATATATACATATTTTCTGCAGTCTCGACAATCTGTTTTTAGCATTTGGACACATGTCCATTACCGTTGCACTTTGAATACTGCTCCGAGCACAGCATATATGCAGGGTTGAACTGCATATATTTAAAGCATTATGATCTAATTAAATAAAATTAATTTACTGTTCTTTCAATATTTAGTTGAATGCCACCATGGGTTGAAATATCTAAACACAAAGTGTTGAATAGTTAACAAAGTTTTGTAGGTTCCCATGTTTGTCATTTGCATCTTTCAAATAATTTTAACTATTAAAGCTCTGAAGTAAGTGACACATTCCTTAATATGTTTTATCTGTGATGACCTCGTTTTAGTGTAAACGTATTTTATTTTGTATTTATTTTTTATTACTAGGACTGCACAATATGGATAAAATACTAGTATTGTGATCATATTGCTAGTAGTTCATATTACACTAGTGAATCAACAATTTTAAATGGTTAAAAACTAAATTTTGACGTACATCATTTCCGTTTGTTGGATTACATGAATACATTGATTCATCTAACATGCAGAGAAACTCACTTGGAGCTCAGTATTGACCTGGCCGGTATTATAGCAATGATAAATGACCTCTACGTTATTCAGCCATAATTGATACTGTACATAGTGTGCCAATATAATTTGCTTGTTTTACATGTAATGCGGGCAGAAAGTCAGCATCCAAGAAGGCATCCATTAGTGCACTTTTATACAGTCAAGGTTTTAAAGATGAATCATTCAGGATAAAATGGTGTAAGTCCCTTGTGTCTCTGCTGTGTGTGATAGAGCTTGTGCCTCTCTTACCAGGTGAAATTTAGGTGTCCATAGCAACAGGCTTCAGCACTGATCACAGGTTTGAGGTGATAAACGACCAACTGATTGTGCTGGACTTTCTTGCTTGTGCCTCTCTGTGATTTATATAGATACCGTGTCCATATCACAGCCTTTAAAAGCTCTCTAGGGGAGTGAAGCTAGAAAAGCTTATGAAAATACGGCTACCCCACAACAGGGGGCTGGTGTGGCTGTTCCTATTGTATTGTGGGAAGTGTAGAGTAGGTGTTATCGCAGCTGGCCAGAATGTTGTCTCTGATAGTGTGCATGCTGGTGTGTGGAGTGTGAGTGAGCTCTGCTCAGCTCATGCACTCAGGTAATTCCCCTGCCAGTGCGAGAAATGCAGCATGGCGCATTTGAGGAAGGTGCTCTGTTTGAACAGGGATGAGATGGGACTTGCTGAAAGCAACCTGGCCAGTGTGTGCTGGCAGTCAAAGCAGGAAGCAGATAAAAAGGGAAGCAGCTTTGGAGTTCCAGGCATTTTACCAACAACCAGACCATCGCCCAGGTCCTTCCTGTACCAGCAAGTCTGATTGTTTTCTTAAGCCTTTTATATACAGAACCTGCGTCTCAAAAACAATCAAATCAAGAGCCATTCGAAGAAGTAGTAAGGAGTTGTAGTAAAATAGGAAACACATGGGAGAGGTTATCATCTTTGGGCAGAAAAGATCATAGAAAAACATGGCCTGTCGTTGGCCTTTAGTCTGGATTCTTTTGTCTGATAAAGAGATCTACCGGGTTTTTCAACCTGATCTCTATCTGCTGCATCTGAACTGTTGCCTTGAACCTTGCATACAGTACTGTGCAAAAGAGATCATCCTCTGTTTGTTTAATTTTGTGCAAAAACTGCCATCAAGGATCAAGTTAGTAATTTTTCACCATCAGGACAAAAAGCAGAAAACATACATTGAACTGGAAATTACGCAGAAGCCTCAGAAGTTGGTTGTATTTTCTGCTTCTCATAATCCAAGTAATCCAACACACATTCAGTGATGTCGAGGTCTGGATTCATTGGTTGTCAGTTCATTGTTCTGAGAACAACAGCAACTTGTTTTTTTGTTTTTGTTTTTTATTTTGCGAATGCTCTTCTTTTTGTCCATTTCATTTTCTCAGCTGAAAAGTTGTGATATTTTCAGATCTGAATCAAAGGTGTAGCTTTAATTTCTCCTTTCTCTCAAACATGAAAGCTTTGAGGACTGTTTATCTGATGGTGACTGTTTTGGTGGTCTACCAGGTCATCCAAATTGTTATGAGTTTCTCTATATCTTTTAATCAATTAAACTCTAGGTTTGAATTTTATTTTCCCGTCTCCATATGCAAATAGCTTATTTAACATCTAATCTGAAAATTGTCCACTGAAAAAAATGTATAGCTTAATCACAGTTCTACTTTGTACTTAATCACAGTTTTGACTGGACATTAAATAATTTACATTCAGCTGATGCTTTTATCCAGAGCAACTTATAATTTGATCATTTTACACAGGTAGGCAAAGGTACTTTAACGAGTCTTGCCCAAGGACTCTTATTGGTATAGTGTAGGGTGCTTGTTCAAGCAGGAGATTGAACCCCAGTCTACAGCGTAGAAGGCAGTGATATTACCCACTACACCATACCAACCATATTAAATAAATGAATGATGACTTTTGCAGTACAGTATAATAGTTTTTTGTAGGTATGAGTTTGTATAGGTATTATAAGTGCATTTTGAGGTGATTTTTCTATTTTGAAGTTGGGTTTTCTGTTCTTTTTTCCTGGAGTTCGATGCTGTTTTACTTTTATGTGCTTCCTCCTTTGAGTAACCATGGCAATGAAGCAACTGCCCATTGACTTTTGCTGTAAGTGTTTGGGTCAGTGGTTTTCTGTTTCTTTTACTAAATACAGGGAAATATGTCAAAATTATTTTCCATGGTAATCGACCATATAGTACCAACGTGGGAAATAGAGATTAGGTTGAAAATACTGATGTATTCCTTTAAGCCAAAGGTTGGAAAGTATTTCACAGCAGACTCGTGTAGACATGAAATTTGTTTGAGTCATACTGCATGATCATGTCTCAGGGCCTGTAGGGACAATAGGACAAAATGAGAGAGACCAAAAAGGGGAGAAAAAAGCAGAACCTGAATGTGGGAAATGCCTAAAGTAGCAAACTTGGTTTCATCTCCCCATGACAACCAGTAAGGAAGACACTCATATTCTCATATTCAAAGACTTTTTTGTATTTGTGAGATAACTGCTTTCATTGTACATATAATCAGGCCCAAAGCACTTTGTACATTCCTTGTCATCCTCTGGATTACGTAAGCCGCAGGGTGGGTCGCTGTGAATAATACACTATGTAATGCTTTTGACTGGCCACCTGTTTAGTTTGTGTCCTGTTCTGTCTTATAGAACCTTTTACTGCTGTCTCAATTACTCAATTAAACTTCATTACACAGAAAATAAAATTCTTCTTAATGAATCAGTGGTGCTTAGATATTGCATATTTCAGATTCTCACACTGGTCTCTACTAGGGTGCATTTACATTTGTAGTTTGGTTCCCAGGATCCAGAAAAGGGGGGGGGAAATATATGGTGTTGTATTTTAGTTCTGGATCGCTTTGCATTGAACTAAGTGATGTAATCAAAAGTCATATTAACAGAAGGTTGCAAGTGATTGGGCAGATTAAATAAAATATATTTGATGATAGTAACTAGAATTGTGTCAGACAAACTTTTGAATCATGCTGTACTCTGGCTAAACTGAGCTCATGGGTTTTGTGTATGTCTTGCTTTATAAGTCTTGTCATATTCTAGAGCAATAAGCCATCTGTGCATAATCGTGGTTTCCCACGACATGTAGCTCAGTGAAATCGCTGTGAGAACACACGGAATATGGTGTCTTACAACTTTGATTAATGTTTTATTGCATTGAACACTTGGCACAATAATACATTATACAACTGTTGCATGCAGTAATATGTGTCAAAACCAAAACTGAATCAAGAATCATGAAGAGATGATATCTGCATTTACATGTTAAAAGCACAACAGAAATTTGTCTTTTGCACGTTCCAAAACAGGTATGTAGAGATGAGACAAATGTTCTCAAGTGTTTGGTCTGTTTATACTTGTTTGGTCCATTTTACTATCATATTTCAAATAATTTGTCTTTTTGGAAGCAAACTGAAACCAGACTTCTCATGGAAAACCTTGTTTGGCCCAGTTGTTTGCACATCAGGGTCCCAATGGCTGCATTCTCACTTGTTTTCACAAACCATACTAAGAGAGCAATCACACCAGGGATCAATCAACCAAATCTGACTTGTTTTACTACCTGTTTTACAGGTGATCTTTTGGCCATGCATGGTTTGATGCTGTTCTGTTAAATATATCTCTATTGTTTGTCCTTTTTTACAACTCTGTTTACTTTATTAATAACCAATGATTTGGTAGATTACTCAATTCCTAATATAATTAGTAGAGACAGCCCTAGAACTTACATTTATAAGGGTTGCCGTTTTGTAATTTTCAAAAAAAGAGGCTACTGGGTACAGAAGGGTGGCACTGTAGAAAGCAAATGTCAACATGAAAGCAAAGCTGAATCACAGACTAATAAGAAATCCTGGTGGGACCAATTTTGTAGGTCCCAGAAAGAAGACATAATTTTTTCTAAACCATTTCTCTGAGAACTTGTCCATAATGATTTGTGTATTGTGTTCATCAACATATTATTTCTGTCCAAAGGAAGACATCCTTTGTATCTTAAAGATAGTAACTTTACAGGAAAAAGAACAAACATCATTAGCTTGTATTGGAAATTAATGTAAAGCAGCTTTATTACAAGTGATTTTGGAGTACTTTTATTGCTCCATTTATCATGAAATCTTTACACAATGTAAAGGGCAGTCGTGTTTGAAAATGAATCTCATCAAAAATGGAGATACATGTTCTTTTGGGACAGGGAAAATATGAAAGATTATTATAACCTTCCCACCTCTGAGGTCAGACCTAGACAGTGACATAGTTACCAGTGCTGCTCTTGAATAGCTTTATAGGTCTACTCATAGCTCAGACCAGACACTTTGCTCAATGGGCAGATGTTTGATCTGAGGCGTTTTCCAGGAATGCAGTAATCCTTAGCTGTCATTGTGCTTCATTATCAGTGGTTGAGGTGCCTGACAAATAATAAGACTTTTGTCACTCAATCTTGTCTCTTTTCACTGCCAACCTTTCTGACTTCACAGATAAGAGCAGCTAGATTGGCAGCTGGTTTCCATCACAAAGAGTAACATTCGAGATCACACTATCTGGTTGGCCTCTTTGTTTCCTCACAGTATCTTTATGGTTTGCAAGATATAAACCTCATGTCATCCATTTTGGTTCCTCAATTTTTTTGTTTACAGTGAAAACCAAGGAGATGCACGGTGTGTGCATGTGGGACAGCTGATAAGGGTGTATGATTTTTTTTTTGTCCTTTTTTTCTCAACAGTGTCTGGAGACCCTCACACACCGCCAGATGGACATGCAGAAGTTCATAGCAGATGGATGCAAGGAGGCTCTATTGGAGGAGAAGAGAAGGTTCTGCTTTCTGGTGGACAAGCATTGCAATTTCTCCTATCAGATATCAGCT
The DNA here is from genome assembly GCF_015220715.1 of Pygocentrus nattereri. Taxonomy (NCBI): domain Eukaryota; kingdom Metazoa; phylum Chordata; class Actinopteri; order Characiformes; family Serrasalmidae; genus Pygocentrus; species Pygocentrus nattereri. Next base: position 9,972,322 of record NC_051224.1, read on the forward strand.
TTCCATGACAAGGTCATTCATACTCAGCATATCACCAGTATGCTCTTTAAACTCTTACTCAGCAAGCTTTGACTGTACGTAAGCCTACATCGTTATGCATGTATTTAGGAGGTGAGGTCAAGGTCAAATAATGTTTTTTTTTCATGAGGTAATAAGCACTTGCACTTGGTCATAGAAAATGTATCCACATTAATCAATTAATGAAAAAAGGAGACTTGTTTATCATTAAGAGTGTACCAAGTACAAAAATATAACCACAATTAGTGAGAGTCATGAGTCTTTTACTACATCATTTTTTAAATTGTATGTTCTAACGCATATTAATTCTAACTATTGTCATTTATGGTTTGCTAAAGGCAAAGGACTTGCTAACAGAGAAGATACCCAGCTGGCAGGATAAATGCACTGACATTACCAATGTTCCAGAGAGTGTGATGGCAATGATAGAAGGCCTGCGCACTCCAGTATCCATAACTCCTCAGGCCTCTCCAGCCGCAAAGCGCCACAGCCGGGTAGGAACACCTCAACCCATGCTAATGCTAACAGCAATAAACAGTAGTATATGTATATATCATGGACACACCGTGCTATGAACTGCATGTTGATACAAATACCAACTTTAATGTTAACTCTAATTCAACATACACTCAAAACAGAATGCTCATAGTAATAGTAGAATCACTTTAGATGCTTCTATAAGGTTTAAAGCAAGCTATTAAAAATGTTCTGTAATACTTTCACAGAATAATTCAGAAGCAGTGATTCCTCCTCCTGCACCACTTGGGAAGGCTCAAACCAGTCCACTAGCCAAAATGTTCACTCCAGACACTCCCAAGCAAGAGAGTGTGCCTGGTAAGGTTTATTCTGCACTCATGTCTTACACTGAGAAAGTGATTAAATCTGTCATAAACTATGGAAGGCTTGATACAAGAGATATTCATTTCCAGTTTTAAACAGTTTGGTGATTCCCTGCTGGCTGTGTGCTCACAAGAGCCCTCCAGGACTAGAACTGAATACTCTCACTTTATAACTTGATTTCATACTACCAAAAATAGTAAATCATTGCCTACTAGGTGTCATCACAGTCAAGATCATCTTCATTATCCACTTTGCTTGCAGAACATAACAACGAAGAGGGTGGGTTAGCCAGGTCTGTGTCGATGGCTTCAGGTTTGAACAACATGGCCCGGAGACCCCGTGTCAGGACCATTTTTCCCCACAATTCTGGCAGCAACAACACCCTGTTGAGCTTTGAGGAGGGAGATATTATCACACTGCTTATTCCTGATGAAAGGGATGGCTGGCTTTATGGAGAAATGGAGAAGACCAGACAGTAAGTTATCACACTAGTAAGTTGTCACATATAGTAGGGCTACGTGATAAGGACAAAGTATTAGAATTTCCCTTATTTTGCTTCATACTGTGACATTGTGACATAACTTAACACAATAGTGAAATAATATTGTGGCATGGTTAGGGATTGGCCAAAACAATGTACTTTTGTTGGATTTTCGTAAGTACATTGAGTCTAGACATGCACAGTAACATCAGAATCTTATCACTGTCAGCAGATAATCACCTTAAAATAAAATCAGCGTCAGACAGATGTTTAGATTTGACCAATGTTTGATGACATGTTTATTATACTCCAGAAAAATTTAATGTTTTGTTGCCATAGGATTTCTCTGCTAAAATGGCCCATATTTATGCGTTTTTCCACATTTGCAAACATATACAAAAGTAACATTTCTCCTAATGCTAATCAGGCTAATTCAGCTAGACGTAGTCCAAATTTCATTCATTAACCCCTTAAAACTTCACCCCTTAAAACGTATTATATTCTAAGGCTTATTATGCAGTAACTACTAATCAGTTATTAAATCTGTAAATGTACGGTGCTCCAGTTGAGATTTAGAAGAGCCAAATACAGTATAGTTGTTTGCATTATCCTGCATCGTAACAAAAAATTTAACCAGCACCTCAACATGCTGCATTGCACCTGCTGAGGGCTTTTCATAGCCCAATCACTAAAACTATTGTCTCTGTAGAAGGTTCGCCAGAGAAAGTCTGTGTGCACAACTGTCCGTGTCTTTCTGCAAACCATCTGTGACAAAGAACGCCCATTTCATCTGTGTCAGTTGAATAGCTTTTTGTAGACCTGAAAGAGCCACCAGACGGTGACAGCTTGCTTGAGATGCAGTGCATTTGGAGGCTAAGTGTGTGATTTTTTATCAAGAGGAAGAGAGGCAGTCAGAGCACAGCTGAAGACAGAATGGCACAGCTATGTGGGAGTTCACCTGCCCCCCATCACTAGCCCAAATATTTATGGTATCTTTTGCTTTGCCAGCCTCTGAATGAGTCCTACCAGATGGTACTAACAGGCAGGGAGTGTTTTAATGAGATGCATTTAAACCAATCAGTTTCAGTCCCTTAAGAATACCAAGAGCGTTTTCACATTATTGTTGGAGTACAGTATCAGTGCCTGTGATCTGCAGCAGCGTAATGGAAGGTTACTAATGAAAAGCTTTACAGAGTAACTCAAGCTTTAAAAAGAACACCTGCTGAGAAGATACTGGAGCGTGGCCACAAGTGGAGCTAATAAAGATGTAATTATATTATTAAGAGTAATTATATGGATTGTTTTCTACATCAAAGCAGTAAACAAGCATTTTTTATGTTAAAAGGGAAACTGCATGAGGGCATTTCAGTCAAAAGCAACCATAACAACGCATACATTATGCAGGCGAGCTGGATTAGCACATTAAACTGAGTGCCTTTATTTAAAGAAAATCTGATCTTCATAAACCGCTCTTATTAATAATACATTCCTCTATCTTCCAAGGTCAATTAGAATGCTCTTAATTGATTTAACTGTGAGGAGGATGTCTGAAAATGGGAACATTTGTAGGGGGCCAGTCACAATCATGTCACTACCAGGTGAAAAGTTGAAAAGTCTACAGGTTTTTTTTGTAAAGAAACAACTCACATTAACATTTAATTTAATTAATGTTCACAAAAGGGCAAGGATTAACCTCCTTAAACAGCATGAGTTTATATGTGGACCCACACTTCAGTTCCTTACTCTACCAACTGTACTCATTTTTAGTTTTACAGTAGTCAGAATCCAATACACATTTATTAGTTGATTTATTTAATTCATCAAGTTTTTAGATTAATAACTGAATTACAAGCCTTTCAATTGATTCAGTTCCATTCATTCAGCCCTTTCTCTAAGCCAGAGAACTGTCACTGACTAGAGTGAATCTTGCCTAATTTTAAGATGAACACTGGGTGAAACTGGGTGTCCATTTGACAGCTTAAACTGTAGACAGTCAAAGAGCTGCCTCTCCAGATGCCATTAAATGGTGTAGTAATGTCATATATTATTACTACCATTGTAGCTGGGATTTTCCTATGACGAGACAGAAATCCATTTAAATGAAACATTCTGAAATAGAGCCCAAACCTTTGTGACCGATATCAAATTCTGATAACTGGTAATAATAACAGCAGATAAAATTTTATATGGTAAATTAAACAGACTCCATTTCTTTTGGTTCAATATTGCTTATACTGACTGATATTGTTAAGTGTTGTCAGTACTTTTGATAACGTCAAAAATGTGTAAATGAATTGTTGAATATAAAAATTCTTAAACAGCAGAAACTCAGTCTTCACAAAGTCTTGCAGTGCTCACAAAGTCTCACAGTTCTTCACAAAGTTGTAAATGATGTAAATGTTGTAGCACATGTCAGATGTTCATAGCAACGCTGTTTCTTATCCGTTTTTCTTATTTTTCTTATTGATTCCAAGTTCTCTTCAAAGTGTCTTTGTGTTATAACACATTATTCTCATGCTAAAGGTTGAATTTGGTTGCATTTTAAATGTAAAATATCTATGCTTAGTGGACATTACGTATGAATTCGCTATTGGCTGATATTATTGGTTAACCAGTGTATTGCTCATGCCCTATTCTACACAGCATCAAATGTATTCAGTCTTTATTTAGTGTATCATAGAACTGATTACACAAAGTTCCCCAAAAGACGGCATTCACTAACTGCCAGAATCAATTTCTTTGTAGATATGTCTCCTTTTCCATAGATGATCAGTCACAAAAAACCAAGACTCCTGCCATATAATTCATTAATTCAGATGTAAACAAAGTCATTCAGAGTGTTTTTATGTGAAAATTCGCACTGTAAAGAAATTTACTAGGGGTCACAATGTCTACACAGTTGTAAAGCCGTTTTATTTACTATTTAAAATGACCAGTGAACCCAGAAATGTTTTATATGTATTGTTTATATGGTAAAATATTTTCATATCTAAGAAAATATGTTTTCTTTGGGGGACTGTTTTGCTTTATAACGCCCTGTTTGTATCCCCCCACCGTAGATGGCTTTAATTCCAAAATTTTAAAACCATTGCAAAACAGTGCATCAGACATAAGGCAGGAGTATTTGTAACCATTCAATGTAATAACTTTATGTGATGGAACTTCCTGAAGCATTAAATGCTTCAAATGTCTGGTTCTTATCACCACCTCTGTGACAATTCTGAATTGAATATTTCACATCAAAACTCAGAATGACTTTGTTTACATCTTAATATTTTTACTATGCAGAAATAAAAAACTGTGGAATTTCTTTTTGAGTCATTTTCTTGAGAAGCCCGAAAGTTCCAGTGTATTGCACACACAAAGCTTAAGACATGGAAGAGGATTACAGCTGTTGCTTTAAAGTGCATTGTTTAACAGTTTTTTTTTTGTATTTCATTGTCAAGCATAGGTAACTTAATACTGTATGTACTTTTTTGTTTGCTTTTCACAGGAGGGGCTGGTTTCCATCCTCTTACTGTCGTCCATATACAGAGCTTGCAGTAAATAACAGGTAATCAGACTCTCCTCACACACACACCGACACACACCTCTCTGTTGTCCTCCTGATTACTGCTGATATGGATCAGGACTTCTTTGAAGACAAGGAAACCCAAGCTAGGGTCAAGCTCTATTTTAGGCCCATTACATTTGAAGACCTTTAGCCCTTCATTGTCAAAGAGTGCAGCCCCACAGGTCAGTACTCTCTGACAATGACGGATAAATACGAATGAATAAAAGATTAGAATGAGGAAATTCATTACAATGTAACTTAGCTCACAGTCCCCAGGAATTTGAACAGAAATTAATACATTTAATGTCTGCTGTATTGCTCAGTTTGGATCTAGTCAACTGTTTAACAGCAGTCAAGAAATATGTTATTAAGCCAGACTTAATTAAACAAACAGCAATACAGAAAAAAAGAAAATACATCTTCTAGAAGTTAATGGAACTTTCATCGCAACTACCAAACAAGGCTTTCATCAAGACAGAGTAAAAGCACTCACGCAGAATGTCAAACGCTTCTCAAAACAACCACTCTTTTGACAAAAATACTTAACTATCTTGCTCATATGTGATGTGATCTACTTAGCTAGAAGCTGAAGAGTGTCTAGCACCCATTAGGTTGCATTTTCAAATATTAAGACACAGTTAATGTCTGATTAGTAGGCTCGTTACTATCTACCGTTACTCAGTATCAATCATTACTTCCTTCTTTGGGTCATGTTGGCTATAGTATTCGTTTTAAAACGACATCTCTGACTGGAATTTTCAACAAGCACATTGTCAGAAAAATTACATAAAGTGCTCTAGACATTTAGATAAAACCAGTAAAGGTTTGAGGAAACTTGTAAGCAAAAGACTGCTTTCATTATAGACTGTGGAGTTTCTAAACTGTTTTTACCAAACACACAGACAGACTGCGTTACCATGGAGACTCAGTGGGTGAACCTGCTGCAGTGTGATTTCCATTGGCTGAATGGGCTGTAGGCTGGGCTTTGATTCATTCATATGCTTTAGAAACAGTATAAAACAGCTATGTGAACTTTCCTATAAATAGCTGCCTAAAGTTTAAAATATGGTTCAGAACGCTGTTCTGTCCTGAATTTTTCTCATAGAATGGCATTCCAGTGCTTTCTGGTTATTTTCTACCTATGGCTACAACACAGTTTTGCTTTAAAACTTGTTGAAAACTTCACAAAAGTTGCTGAGAATAAATGCTCTGCATTTATGTGGCCCATAAGGAATGGAATCTGACACCTCTGATCAAGGCCATGAAAGAACATATAAAGTTATCTGGATGACTAATTGGCTATTTCTAATTAAAAATTCCAAACCATTCTGTAGATCAGTGTTAATATATTAAATAAACATCTGTGTAGGTTGAATAGATGGATGGTGATAAGTATGTGGTCTGGTCTGGTTTTGCAGTGTTGTTGGAAACCCTCCAGTGCGCAGTAAAAGTGTGGCAAACCTCACACAACAGGACACTGATGAGGATGCGATGGTGCTGCCTCCACCCGACTACAGTGACTCAAGCGTTAGGAGGAACTCCACGAAGTCCCTGACACAGACATACATTCCTTCTTCTGAAAACATGGTCAGTAACCCACTTACTCGTCTTTGTCATACATACTGAATTGTATTTAGTTTAGTGAAAAAACTGTACAGATTGTGGCTAATTTTTATTGTAAGTTCTCAAAATTATTTAATGTATGATGAAATCTGTTTAATGATTAATTAATAATGAATAATTCAATTAATAATGTTCTAATAAATAAAAACATAACATTCTTAAGCACGTATGTAAAGCAACATTCTTAAGCAAGAAATGCGTTAGAAGTATATTTGTATGATATTTTAATAAGGCCTTACATAAACTACTTATTAACTATTTGTTGATTAATGAGTTAAATGTTAACTAATTGTAATAGTTCAGTTAAAAGCATACTTAAAATGTTATTATGTGTCATGTCTATCAAGGAGTATAAACAATCTAATAAGTATCTTAATTCAAAGTGATTAGATAAGTAGTAGTAGTAAATGCTTATAAAGATCACATTTCATAAATTGCAGAGACTATAATTTTACAGTGATTTAAAATACAATTTACAATAACATAATATTTGGGTAAAGTACAATGTTTTATTGTATTTTGCTGAAAAGTTGTGGGAGATAACAGGTTTAACAGTTTACAACGTATTACAACCCCAATTCCAATGAAGTTGGGATGTTGTGTAAAACATAAATAAAAACAGAATATGATGATTTAAAAATCCTTTTCAACCTATATTCAACTGAATACACTACAAAGACAAGATATTTAATGTTCAAACGGATAAACTTTATTGTTTTTTGCAACTATTCACTCATTTGGAATTTGATGCCTGTAGCACGTTCCAAAGAAGTTGGGACAGGGTCATGTTTACCACTGTGTTACATCAACTTTTTTTTTGTATCCCTAAATGTAATCCCTAAATTCCTTGCAATTGCACGTTGAGAAACGTTGTTTTTAAACTGTTGGACTATTTGCTCACGCAGTTGTTCACAAAGTGGTGAACCTCGCCCCATCCTTGCTTGTGAACGACTGAGCCTTTCAGGGATGCTCCCTTTATACCCAATCATGACACTCACCTGTTTCCAATTAACCTGTTCACCTGTGGAATGTTCCAAACAGGTGTTTTTGAGCATTCCTCAACTTTCCCAGTCTTTTGTTGCCCCTGTCCCAACTTCTTTGGAACGTGTTGCAGGCATCAAATTCAAAATGAGTGAATATTTGCAAAAAACAATAAAGTTTATCCATTTGACCATTAAATATCTTGTCTTTGTAGTGTATTCAGTTGAATATAGGTTGAAAAGGATTTGCAAATCATCATATTCTGTTTTTATTTATGTTTTACACAACATCCCAACTTCATTGGAATTGGGGTTGTATTTATAAGTATTATTTATAAGTACTTAACAAGGGTAAGGCCATGGTTATTAAGAATAAATATGTTGTAGTTTAGTTATGGTCTTGTAAATACATTAATAGGTAAGCTGTTTACATGAGCTATTTACAGGTCATCTGTAAGCATTTTATAACAGTTATATTTAATTGTGAACATAAATTAGTTATGCATGTCATTAAAAATAATACATTTATATGTTATATTAAAATTATATTAAATTATATTTAATCCTTTTTGGCATTAACCCTAACATTATAGTATTATTCATTTGTAGAACATGTAGTGATAAAGATTATCTTTGCCTTTCTGCTTCGCTTATTGCTCAGAGCTAAAACATCTGAAGTTCTTTCTGAATAATGTACACAGTTTTCATAGAGAGAAACCACAAAGTTCTCAGCTTGACCTAATTTAGACAACTCTGTAGTGCTCATCTGCTGTGCATGTTTATTGGAATAGAGGTGCCAAACGGACTGGTGTTTCGCAGATATTATTACAGTCCACGTGGCTGAGTGGATCATAGGATCAGGTTCACCTGAAAGAGGATTGCCTGTGGAACAATGCTAAATCCTCTGTGCTAGGACAGAGCAGTGGAATCCACTGCACTGCCTGAAAAAGGCAAACCATTGAGCCAAAAGAGACCTGGATAGCTCTCTTTTTTACATACCTAGAGCTTCTGGCTTCGTGTCTGCTGTACCACAAAAGATACTTACATAAGCTGAAATTAGCCACCAGCCATAACAGTGTAAAATGCTTAAGGTGGCTTATCTCTCTCTATGAGCCCTAGACAAGAGTCCTTTTACATGTATGTAAATCATTAACAAAAACTGGGGATTCATATGCTTATCTGTGGTAGCATCGAGGCTACATGTAAATAGTTTTGTTTACACTCATGCAGGCCTTTGCTATACTGCAAAAGAAATGCATGGTAGCTAATAGTCAAGATCATTTACTAATTGTCTATTACGTCAAGACTTTTGCTATGCATATTAGAGCATGGTATTCAAGGCTTTGCAACTCAACACCTGCTAGAGAACATCCCGGTTCAGGTCCACTGTATTATTCCCTGGGCATTTTCTTTAGTGTCTGCGCTAGCGTGACGTGACATACGATCTTAGCTGTGCTCTCCTCTTTAATTTAATGAGCTGTGGGCTACCTCAAGTCTGTGCGGTCTTATTCACCATCAAAGGCTGCGTGCCGAAACACATGGTTAGCATGAAGCAGCGTAGCAGGATGAAGATGCAGATTTGGGATATTTGCTTGGTCTAGGCTTGAATGGCGAGACTCTGAAAGGGGATACTCCTCTCAAAGCTCAGTGAAATATTCATTGCCCACCCAATCCTTTGGTGAGCCCCGGAGCCTCCAGCAGCCGCCATAATCATGTGATCTACGCATCCGGCCCTTGTCACAGCCTGGACGATGGAATTCCACACTGACCTCAACCTGAAACCGGCCCCAGCCTTCACACTAGACTGGGTCAGTCGGCCGACAGCGCACCTCCCATTCATGCAGCTCACTACTCACAAGGCTGTTTGAAAACTAAAGTAGTGGAATACTCTGCTTATTGCATATGTAATAGGGGTGTAAATCTCTGAGCTCACTTTGATGCAATTACAATTCTTCTGAAACAATTTGGTGCATCATGAAATTTCAAACTTTACCACTATTTAATTGAATTTTTCTGGTATGATACAGGATTATTTTAAAATGTATACATTTAAATGTGACTGGAGAAACTATCTGCCAACTTTTTTCCCTGATTTTTTTACATTTGAAAATAATTTTTGGTCAAAAAAATGAGTGAGTAGGTAATATTCCAATAATCCGATTAGGCCTGTGCCAGTACCAGAATTTTCTTATTCAGATATTGGGTGGGGGGTGGTATTTTTGTCTATTACTTTGATTTGGCCGCAAAACTGTAATTAATATACAAAGAGAGAACAGAATTCCAGATGTGACATAAACGTTTCTGTGTTATGTTGAGGTTGTTTCACCTGAGGTTTTTTCAGATGTGAACTGAGAAATGACATGACACTTAGGATTTCTTAAAATGTACACCCAAACGTAGGAGGCTTTTTGTATAGGCACACACCATAAAGCCACATGCCGTAAAGGCACACAATAAGGGCACACAATGTATAAGCAGCCAGGCCTCCTCTAAGTACGTTTAACCTAGCATAGCCATGTTTCTAGAGTAATCACATGCTAGGTACAGTTAATATGGTATTAATCCAGGTTATCACAGTTTATTATAACCAAGTCTATCATTCCAGTATCAGTGCAGTTGAATTATCATCATTGTTGCATCATAATGTAATTTTATGTCCATTTTTACTGTAGATAGCATGGTGGCTACTTTTTATATTCCTGATACCATTACAGAAACCTAACATACTCTCTGATACTGTTTTTTTCCTTTAAACTACAAGGCTTTGAAATGAGCTACTTTTAATTGACTTTTAAAGTACTATGCCCTACAAGAAGAAATACATAGCCAACAACATGACACATGAATTCCATTTTTTTATAGTTATTCTTTCACTGAGAAGACACTAAAGCAGTTCTGAAAGATGTCAGGCTAGATTACAGAATTAAATGTTACAGTGTTTCATCACACTGCTCAAATATCTAGTCTAGTATCTGATCAGATTTTTACCTTACTGATGTGTTCTTACATATTTTGTGTTGTGTTATATTCTGTAAAGACAGTAAGCATTTTCCAATCAAAATGCGAGTCAGCTATGTAGGTGTAGAGCCTGTTGTCCAACACCTGTCCTCCCTGCTGAGGCTTGGCTCATCGGTGTGGCGAAAGAGGGCCTTGTGCCATGTAATTACTCAAGCAGGGCTTGGCTCTGTGTTGTGAATAGCTCTGGAGAACTGAGGAAATGCAGAGATGCCACACCACAAGCACTTTTTCTTCAGCAGGAGCAAAGCAGGAAGATGATTTCGGTGTTATGTGTCTGACAAAAAGGCCAGCTTTCTCTACACAACCCGTTTTATCAGATTAGATGGGGAAGTGGGGGAGGTAGAGACAGGAATGCATTATGGGCCGAGCGGTTGGGTGAGAAATGTTCCCCTCCTAGTTTTATGCTCAGGTCAAAGAGGAGACAGAGAGAGGCAAATGATTGAAAGAGAAAGGGAAAAAGGTAAATCAAAAGAAAATTACAGCTGTTATGTTTTAAATTATATTCCGTTTTTTACAGATTATTTTGTAGATGAATAGAGAAATCTGTGTTCATAAAAGGCCACACAAATGGATATTAATAAAGCATGCACAGCCTTTCAAAGAGTCTAAAATATATTATAAACACAAAGCTTTAGAAAAGACTTAATTGAAAAAAAGCTATAAAAACACCATTGGACCCCCGCATGAACTGCACAGTAACAAGTAGCTGATTGGATGCCAACTCAATATGCCTTCTTGTTTTATTCATTCATGCTCACCATTCATGTCCATTCACAGTTCTTCATAGCCTTTGTCTGCACTACTCTCTTCAGAAAAACTAAATCTGGTTATAAAGATCATGTACTGTAAAAACGTTTTCAAGTACCGTGATGTCATATTTTTGCCATTATTGCTCAACCTTACCTCTAAACATTGACACGCAGGCTCAGGACATGGCCTCCCTGATTAGACTGCAGCTTAAATGGTGCAAATGGACAGGTGCTCTTTCCAGATGTTTTGGCTTGGCTGCTTCTGAGGGTCAAATCTGACTCGACTGTGTTTTTTAACAGTTTATTAACTCAGCAGGCCACTAATGCCATCTAGTGGAGACATTATGCCAGTTCACCTCTCAGTGTTGCATTGCTACCTGTCCATGTAATCCAATTATGGATTTATTTTTACATCCCTACATGTTAAAGTTATTACAGTTGTAAGATGTCATATTAGCTTTTTTTTAATCTTCAGCGTCTAATTCAAATACATGCATTTCTGTATGCACTTGTGGGAATGCTGGTTAGGTAATATCTGAACTTTGTCTTTAGTCAAGTCCGTAATATTTGTTGCCTTAGGAGTTTCCTTTCATTTTAGCTCTAACGGATGAAAAGAATTCTAAGCAGACAACTCTACTTTAACTAGATTTAAGGTAAAAGTTGACCAGCCTTTCCAGCAGGGCCAGATTCCAGGTGTTACGGAGCTAGCCATCAAACCTGTCGGACTCGCCTTCACTTTTATATCATAATCAGAGATCAGTTTTGTCCTTTTCTCTTTTCCAAAGTGAAAACTGATCCTAGATCAGCACAACCTGACTGTCTAGACTAGAGCATCTGAAAACATGTTGTGGGCCTGTATACCTACAAGCACAACAAATATAAGTGCTTTCATCAGTTTTTACTTGGCTGTGAAAAAACAGGTTGGGATGACATGTTTTGTTTCTTTTAGGTTCTTCAGACAAATGGAATCCCAAAGCCACCTCCTTTCTTAGGGTAAGTGTGCCAGTAATGAACTGCCACCACATATACCACCTGTAAGAAAAAGACCTTTTCAGAGATGGTTGAGATTAAAATTCTGCAGCATGTTTCTGTGAAACTATTCCCATCTCTGAAGGAACTTATAAAGTGTTACGTTTCTCATAAATGTTTTCTGGAACGTGTTGCAGACATCATGAAATGCAAAAGCATATATGTACAAAAAACAATTAACTTCAAATAAAACATCAAATATTGTGTTTTTGTACTGTTTTTGATTGAATACAGGTAAAACACACACACACACATACACACACATCCTTCTGGGTCGCAGGGGGCGCTGGAGCCTATTCAGTGGGCGGAAGACAAGAAATACCCTAGACAGGTCACCAGTCCATCGCAGGGCATGAGTTAAAGAAAATTTACTAATTACTGCTTTCTGTTTCAATTAGCACTGGATTTTTTTGGAACTGGGTATGGTCATTTGAACCTGTGGCTTGTAATGAGTGGTAAATAGAACAATAGTACATTTTCAGGTGCGTTATATATTCTTTTGTATTTGCATATAGAATCATGAACATTACATTTGTCAGTCCCTTTGTTTAAACAAAACTAGATTTGAAGTTTACTTCAAATACATGCTTATGCTTACTACATTCCACAGTGCATACAAGAAACACATTTTAATATCTCATTCATTAATACACAAATAAGTCAATGCATGCACTCCAAAGTGTGTCAAATAATTTACAGTGGCTTAGAACAAGCCATTCAGGTTTCAGAACCACAATATTTGTTACTGTGTTATGGTTGATATTTTAATAAGTTGTGTCCCTGATTTTAAGTTTGGCAATTAAAAATGAGTCATGATTATTGGTCAACAGAATTTGTCAAAATATCCATCCCTACCAGTGATGTTTCAGAGAGAGAGAGAAGAAAAATTGCTTTAAATTGCTTAAAATTCAAAGGCAGCATTAAGAACATACTGTATGACAACCAGTGCCAGCGACGTTTTCACAGTTACATAACATGCCAATCCGATTATCAGACAAAGCTCAAAAACCATGCACATACCTGTCTCAGCTTTATCAGACTGTCATTTCTTCTCAGGGGAGGAAACCCCTTCGCCACTGTGAAGCTGCGGCCCACCATTACCAACGACAGATCGGCTCCTATCATCTGATCGTCATGACCACCAGCTTCCAGCCCACAGCCATCAGCATCTACAACCAGCACCACCAGTAACTCACATCAAACATGACAGCGCTCCTGTCCACAAACTGACTGCATCACACAAAAGCTCTGAAACCAGCTTCAGTGGATTTGGACAAAGAAACTCCACTAGAGATGGCATTTTGATTTAACCAGCGTTTGCTTACTGCACACAATCACCACAAGATGGACAACACATTTATTTATGTACCTTATAAGAGCCAATATACTTTCACTTTTTGTTGATGTTTGACTGTGTTGCTGAAAGGGATAACGTCCCAGGCACAATTGAAAAGAGCAAGAGCAGAGGTAGAAAACAGACCTACTCCTATAATCTAAAGGGTTATGCAAAAAATATTGTCCTGGGTCTGAAGTCTTAGCTAAGACCCTGGTGTTTGCTTATATGTTGCGTGAATAGCATGTTGACATTGACTGGATTCCAGCTTGTTGAAATATCTGTTGAGAATTTCCTGTTGCCATAGGACAGTTGCTGAATGTACGTGAGACTGAGTTTGTGCAAGAGTCCAGATTATAGTGTTGTGGTGGTAATCGTGCAGGGGTATATTGTTGCTGTCGTAAAGGCAAACTTGTATCTCCAAAATGAAATTTTAGCTTTAATGTACTTTAATGTGAAAAGATCTTATTCAAGGCTTTTTGGACTGTTTCTGTTGGTCCATTGTTGTTTAAATGTTTACACCATGTAAACAACAAATGCCATTTTTGAACGATGATAAAAAAATTGAAAAGATGAAAAAATGGATTTACAAGACTTTAAGATGACAGTTACAATATCAGCTTATTTAAAATCTCAAACATCATGGCTAATGGTACACTAGAACTGAAGATTTGTTTTGATTGTGAAAGGTTGGTCTGAGTGTTCTTAGACAACAAGCTTTGCTTAGGTAGAAATGCTATACATAACGAAAGCATTCAAAAATAGTATTTAACATTGTTTTTTTGTCAGAGCACACATTTGCCTTAATTTAACACTTTTCTCCTATCACTGTCATTGAAAATAATTTATCTCTCAGTGAGTGAATACCGTTCAGAAGCATACAGTATGTCTTCGAGGACCATTTTGATGAAAGAGACCTTATAATTATGTACAATAGGCAGTAATTGCACTTGATGCTTCAGGGAAGCCATTCATTTGCTGTTTTATCAATGCAGTTGTTTTCTCTTGCTGCAGCCCTTCACCTGCCCTGTGGATCACAGCTGTATAAAAATAAAAATGTTTTATTTCTGGACTAGAGCTATTTATAAACCTCTTTTTACACAGATCAGTGATTTGATCACTGACTACAGGTAAGTATTTGTTATTCTCAGTCTAAAGCTTTTAACTTGTATGAGGTAGAATATTAGTCTCCTGCTTGGCAAAGACTAATCAGATTTGTTCCATTGGCAAAACAAAGGGAAAAACACATTCATTATTAGGACTCAGCAAACTGGGAATGATATGAACAAAGTCAACTTTGACTCAAAGGCTGCATTCATAGAATTTTATTTACATTACCTCTCATATAAAAAGTCTGAACCTATCATTACACCGTGCGTAGTGTTCTAAAGCAAATCAAATAGCCTTGACAATGTTTAATTACATCAGGAAAGAATGGTGGCAACAAGATGACATTCTGCAATAAGTGGAAAAATCTCAGGTGCACAGAGGGACATTCATTATAGACTGATTGTCTTTCACTGGGAGATTAAAGACAGTACTGTAGCAGACTTCAGCAACACAGTATCCGTTCTCTGGGTCAAACGAAAAGCTCTACGCTCTAGATCAGAGGTCTTTAGATCCAGACCTTGCAGTTTCCAGGATTTTATAATCATTGGTAGACAGGATAATATTTGGACAATCAGTAACATTAACAGCTCTGTTAACTAGCAGTGATTACAAAATACAGGACTAGAAACTACACTCAAGGTCTGTATTTGAAGATTGTGGCTCTAGACAGTTCTATCCAACTGACCTCTATCCATGCTCTGCCCACTAGTGAGGTCTGTTTGCAGCAACTACTGCAATGATTGACAGGCTTTACAGGCTGTTGGCAAAAATATCATTCTTTGCCATCTTTAAAAAAAAAAAGAACATTTGGTGGTGTTGTGTGACTCTTTTCTAAAATATTTCACTACGGGACTGAACTGAATTGAAGTAGTTAGTCAAGACTAGACATGCAGAAATGTTACCAAATTTGCTCTGACGCTAAATTGAGCTTTATTACATAAACCCACGCCCACTCTATCATGAGTGTGACTTTTAACAAGCATACAAAATAAACATAACTTGAACAGTCTTTTGGTATTTATGTAAATACAGTGAATATAATTTTTGCCCATATTCAGGAAAGCATGCCTAATCTAACAACAGCAGCTACAAAAGAATGCTTCTGTGGGCAGAGCATGGAAAGGTCAATTACTTGCCTATGAAAGACATCAACTCAATGATTTAAACTCAGAGAAATGTACCATCTAACACTGATCAATAGCACAGTGCTAATTAAAGTAGGGTTTATCAAATAACAGACAGCAGGCTGTTTCTAAAAAGATGATGTTCTTAGCTGAGATATAAATATCCCCAACTTACAAATTCCACAGTGTGTACACCAAGCTAGAAAGAAAGAGCTCAGTATGTAGGTAATGGTAAAATGTACTTCTACAGGCCTGAAGAACCTGATGAGGAGAAGGTAGGAGGTGGTTTGGTCTTCTAGAAGCTGGATCACAAGATTGAAAAATTGGGTGAAGAACATGCTCAGCACTGTGAACAAGGCTGATTAGATAAAACGTGGCACTGATTTCCATCCGTACACGAGCAAAAGCACCAGGCAGCTTACATTCTCATCTCTTACAAACACAGAGAGGAAATCCCAACAGTACAAGGAAAAAGACCAGAAAAGTGTGGTGTGATTAAAATGAAGCATGAACAAAGTCTTTCTGTCATTTATAAAGATGATTTCACTCAGTTTGAGTAATCATAGCAGTTCAAAGGGTGATCATGATCTCTATTTTTTTTTTTTCTTCTTGCCAAGTCCCTTTATAGTCTCCATGCTTCGGTAGCCTACAGTTCTAAGTTGTGGCCATCTTAAAGGCACCGGTGATTGGATGACAGAGGTCTGGCTTGCATGGTCAAACAGAAAAAAATGCACAACAAAATCAATAGTCTTTAGAGGTGGGAGAAAAAAAAAATTTCCCCACAGTCACCAATGTCTTGAAGAAGAAAAAGAAAAAGGAACCATGCAGCTGCTCATTATCAAGATTTGGACTATCAAAGTACATAAGATGTGCAATTATTACTTTTCTTAACAACACTGATGCATAAAACATGAATTTAAAAAGAAGAAGAAAAGAACGATGGTCATTGGGCCCCAAATGGTGGCTGCAGCGTGGTCCCTCTAGCCAAATGTGGCTCCACAGTTGGGACACCTCCTCTGCCGCAGGGCCAGGCAGAAGAGGATGCCCAGGGGGAAGAACAGAATGGCACACATGATCCCCAGACAGGTGAAGTCATCCTCCAGCACCCCCACCCTGTAAACAAGAGAGCACAGTGCCATCAATAAACTTTATTACAAGATTACTACTCCTACACAATGTAGAGCCAACATTTTGTTACCAGTTCTTACCACTGAGATGTTACATTTACAGCTATATTCAAGTGCATTAAAAAAGTCTAATCCTAAGGAAGAGAAACATTTTGCTGAAAACATATCCGTGACTAAAATGATTATTTTTTGTGAAGGCTTTCTGCCCATTTATATCCCGAAACTGGCCGAACAGGACTATAATCATCAGGTGTATTATAGAATATTAAGGTTTTACTGCCTGATACTAGTAGTCCTTCAGCTGTAGGCAAGGACTTAATATTCTACCAATGACGAACAAAATACTTTCTGCATGTCCTCCAAGTAGGTGAAAGGCAAACAACCTCAACAACCTCCACAAGCATGATGTATTCCGATACGTGTCACAGTAATTACACTGAATGCTGAGGTCACTTTATGTTTTATGCTTCTATTATATTATATTATATAACACTGAATGATGAGCTCTTAAGGGCCCATATCCTATATTATTCTTGCATTTGATTTGAGATCCACTTATAATTTTTGTTTCATTATATGTACCAAACACTTCAATTCATTTCTACATGACGTTTTTCCAGACGCTTTTTATGATATAGAATTAAGCCGGCTGTTCTTCTGCCTTTAAGACTGATACATGTGTAAATGGTCTGTTCTGATTGACTGCCCTGTATTGTGCCTTGTTTCAAAAATCCGACTGGGTTAAACACCCTTTATAACTTCAGTTTGAATAGCTAATCTGCTCTCAGGTCAATTAATAGCACTCGGATGGCGTCACAGTCACACTGCTACCATTATGGCCAGCAACATAAAGTTTGTTCAGCAGTGCTGTGGCACTTTGAAAAGAGATGACAAGGCATAACAGATCCAGCAAAGGCAGTAAAACTATTTTTTAAAACACTTTGTAAATATCATTTTTAAAGTGTATTAACCAATGTAGTTGAGGGTATTGCCTTATTTCATTTTGTAGCGACAACAAACAAAAGCTAAAACCTAAAATTTAAGGCACCTCAGTGTAAATGCAGCCACATTTAAGGAACGGAAAATTCAAATTAAAAGCTGGCCTGAGCTGGATATATGTTTATTGTTTTGGCAGCCACTTGCAGGGAATCTACCAATCTAGATAATCTTCATCTTGTAGCATTTTCTAGAGACTGCATCTAAAGTGTCCACATATCTTTTTAGCTTTTATGCGGTCATTCTGGTCTATTTTGATTGTTTTGATCCACCTGCAGGGTTGTAACTGCAGTAACAGTGATGAGACAAGCTCCATCAGAGCACAGAGTTACAGCTCGCCTACCAACATGGTGACGTAGGCTTCTAATTGATGTATTGAATCCTATGAATAGGCAGATATGTAAATGTAATAAGCATCACAAACACAGTGAATTCAAAACAGACTGGAATGAACTAGGGAGTAAGTTGTATGGTTTTTAGCTTTAATAATGTTTACATACTACATAATGCTTATTTAAAAAAAAAAGCAAGGAGATTTCAGTTTTTTTGGGATATGGGTATGTTTACATCAAAATCAAAACAAATATACCAGCTATTACAAAGAACCAATTCAAAAGTAAAATGCTCTCTACACAAACTGATCAAGGCCCAAACCTCAGTGTGACTGTAAGCAACTGTAAGCAATCTTTTATTTGCGTTGGACCAGAATTGAGAGTGACATCAGACACATCATGAGCTCTATCCATCATGACTAGGCTGATTCTCCCCCACAAACCCAGTGTGACTCCGCATGTGAGAGGACTTTCATTCAATCACATGAACACAGAGGAACTTAAATGCACAGAAGAATACAGAAGACACTTTTGAGATCACAGTTGATGCACTGAGGCCCAGAAAGCAGAAGACAGCTGAATACAGTTCAGGCCTTTATCAAGACGTTCAAATCAATCCATTTTTAAACAGGGTTTCAAAATGTTATACTCATCAAAATGAACTGCTGCACCAAAGACACCGAAGTGGGAAGAAAGTTACCTTAGAATCATCGTCAAAGAAAATGTGAAAATGTGTGATTTGATGATTTTAACCAGTCAAAACAATATATTTTTACACTAAACAATAATATAATGTGTGATCAGATGTGTAACTAAACCATACAGAGGAAACAGGTGTCTAATAAAGATAAGTAGACTTCTGGGGAAGAAAAAAAAAGTACAATACAAGTACAATGTATAAAGCAAGATAAGAAAATTTCCCATGAAGTCCTAAGTCAGACTTCTTGTTTTGACGTTTGACAAACAACTGAACATCTCAGATAAAATGTGATACATTGTCTAAACATGATACCATAAAAGGCATTCATTTTCAACTAAACTGACAAATCTGAACATTTCTTTCACAGCCCAGACCAGACGTCTGAACCCTCATCAGATATTAATATCGGACATTAAATCTTTTCAAAACAGCAAATCGAACAGAGGCATTGAGGCTTTCAAAAGTCTGCATCTCTGTTGGAGTAAATAGTTGTGAAAGCTCCAGAACCGCAGTGTAGGCTGCCTGACTGCTGGCCTCATTCAAATGTCTGTCATGCGCTTGCCAGGGCTGACAGGAAGAGGAGCCTACAGAAACCACTATGGTCATAATCCACAGCAGCAGTCAGCAACTTTGCATCTGAAACTTGCGTTTCTCTGTTCTATTTCTTATCATAAGGAAACCAAGTTTTGCAAAGTTACATATTCATGTTGTGATGAAAATCAAACAATAGTGATTTGTCAAACTGGAGATCCACCAACCTGCAGACTTCCAAACTTAATCTGGCTCACCAGATACAAGGAGTCAAACAAGGAGCTTGGCAAAATTTGTGTCGAAACAATGATCACTGAGGTCTATCTGCCTATTTTTACTGAATCAGCCCATGCAGCCCAGCTTTTTCCAGTCTACTATCATCAGGAGCATCCAGCATACAAGCTAAGCATCTTAACATCCCAGCATCCACAAATAACAACACTAATGTGATCTCAATGTCCATTCTGTCAACAAACAAATGCAGTGAAACTCGTGTTGCCACTGGTTACATAATCTGGTCTATTTACACTCTGGCTTTATCTCTGTTCAGAACGTATGGCTTGGAACTGAACTCTGCAGAAAGGCACATCTCCAGGATCACAAGGATCATGGGAAATATATACGCTCTCTTATCAATTGCTGATGTACAGCAGTCTCTTTCTTCACAGACATCATGCTGCTTCATTCACAGAGATATGCTCTGTAATACTAAGAACGTGTGTAAACATTTCACAGCCTACCAGATATGACATGTTAATACATTCTTAGTACAGTTACAGTGTTGCCAAGATAATTTCCTCACCTGCAGGCTGGACATCCTCCCACCACCACTACAGAGGGCTGGATGATGGTGTACGTGCCGGTATAGTTTGGCTGCTGGCCGATGGGGGCGGCTGGGGGAGCAGGTGCAGGGAAGGCTAAAGGTAGAAAGAAGAACATAATTAAAGCTTTCAGCCTTTCTGAGACATACAGATGGAGAGAAGAGAGAAAGGCGTCTTCTAAACTAGTTATTCTTTCTTAAACTTTTTTTTCGGAATGTTTTATGGTCCGTACATACTGTCTGATCACTGTTCTGATGAGCATGTTTGATTGTATGTACCATCAGTTTCCGTTTGAAAGCTTGTGTAACTGATGGTGGGTCGTAACAAGTTCTCAACTACAGGCAAAAGTTTTATAGATTCATACGGATTCATTTTCAGGGAATTTTCGAAAGGTACCTCTTGCAACTCCACTCAAGTACGTTTGTGTTTTCGCGAACAAAGGTATCTACTGTTGACTCAGTTGCATGTGAACGTTCAGTCACTAATTCCTTTTCTGTGTTTCATTTCACTATATTACACTGGTGACCGCATCTGTACTGTTTTTGTGTGATTGCTCGCACGTCTGACTTACTTGCTTTGTCTTTTTGGTTTAGACCAAAAAGGATGGAGCCAAACAAATACAAGTTCCTACACTAGTATATGCTGGACGTACTA
Organism: Pygocentrus nattereri; assembly: GCF_015220715.1. Taxonomy (NCBI): domain Eukaryota; kingdom Metazoa; phylum Chordata; class Actinopteri; order Characiformes; family Serrasalmidae; genus Pygocentrus; species Pygocentrus nattereri. The sequence continues at coordinate 9,993,341 of NC_051224.1, forward strand.
AACATCTATATGGAACTCAGTGCTTACACACTTTTACTCAAGTTGTCTTTTGGTGCTTTTACTTGAGCCTTTATTCCACTAAATTAACAGGACATGGCCTGATTTGTTTTGCTCATTTTTAAACCTGGGTTTAGGCTACTCGACTCTAACCATCTCCTGTTGTAAGAGCAACAAAGTCTACATAGACCATGAGGTACTGTTTGTAGAGTGGCTGGGATATTCATGGGTTAATAACTACCACAAAGCCTCTAAAGACTAAAATAATGGCAAATCTTTCTGTATTTAAAATGAACGTAAAGAGCATGAAATGAGTCCCAGTCACAGAACAGCCTCCTTTACACGCAGCGGAAAGTGAAAGCACACACGCCCGAGTTAATCACTGAGAGGAAACAAGTCGACGGAAAAAACAGCCCAGAAAATCACCCTTACAGTCATTCAGGACGACTGATCAAACACAAAAGAGCAGAAAGATATTCGAGCATTGCAAAACGATTCAAAGCAGACTCGACAAAATGTCGTAAATTTAGCGTGAAAAGAAAAACCGCCACAGAAGTTGTTCTTGGATGAACATTAACAGTAGCCGTCACTGCTGGCACAGGTAGCTTAACCTAGTTAGCTAAAGTTCACACCAGCACTGAGATTTGATTTCCAGCACATTTAAGCTAGACTGTCTGTTCTGTTTATAACAGGCGGCGTTAGTGTCGACACTTTCACAGCCATATGGTTCGGCCAGACTTGTGCTCAGCGAACATACAGACCAAAGAAAATCTAACTATTCAGATACTGGTTTAAACCAGGCTAACATTTTCCACAGCCTGTTCTGTTGCTCGTGGGAACGAATAAAGAAATCGTGGCTACGAAGGGCTCCGTACACATGATAGTCTAAACACTCTGATATGAGCCACGGGTGCGGGCTACAATTCCGCCAGAGTTGCTTTGTATGCAAAGCCAGATTTATTAATAGCCTGGCTTACCTTGGCCGGGCGGTGGTGGGTAGTGATAGGGCGGAGGCGCGGGAGCAGGCGGCGGGATGGCCCCGTACTCATAAGCCCCGGGAACGGCGTTGTACGCTGGGGGTCTGTCCTGCAGAAGAGGTTTATTATCCATTTCCGAAAGGACCGACGGGAGGCGTCGTTCGCGGGTGTTAACGTGAATGATATTAACGCGTTTAACAGACGACCGTGGACTCTTTCTTCGCTTTTCGTGAAGAAAACACGACGAAGGAAACCGTAACTTCACCGCCCTCCATGCGCCAACTTTGTCGCCCGACTGTAAGACCTAAAGCGCCCTCAAATCTCTCTGACTCGAGGGAGGAATGACCGTTAGGGAACGTACGGATTTCCTCTAAAGAACCGCCATAACGACCGTGAGTCGATTTCCCTCAGGCTGAGGAAAAACTGGATAACAGCGACTAAAACTCCTTTAACTAACTCAAAAATCGGTACTCTGCTGTCTGGCGAGTCACAAGACAGCAGTCATGTGACGAAAGCGGGCGCGCGCGCCTGCACGGAGGAGCGCTGCTTAAAGGGACAGTGCTCTATTCGAGGAGCACGCGCTCGGGCTCGATTCCAAACGGACGTTTAAAATATGAAGACAGATAATAGTAAAAAATACTTCTCTGTTTCTAGCGACATGACTGTAAGCATTTGATATTTAACGTGTATTTATCTCGAAGTTGTGATTTATTTACTCAAAATTGTGATTTATTATATTGGATACTAAAATAGCTCTCGCAAACCTATTAGTCCTCATTTTGACCTAATAAGTCAAAATAATTCACTACAAGAAAATAATTCCCTAATTTGATATAATACTGTAGCATCCCACTACTGGCTCACGCGCAGTAGAGGCCATGCGAAGCTCGTGGGAGGAGCACGCCCTGTGGAAGAGGGGTTGTTTACTGTTTGCGTTGTCTTCTGTTAATTTAAAGTGTGTGGTACTGTTACCTGGGCTATTGTGTGTTGGGCAGTGGGCTTGATAGATGTGCTAGAGTGTCTACTAAGGAGCAGAGATGTGTGGCTGATGCTTATGTTTTTTTTCTGCCTGTTATTTAATGCGGTGTTCTAATAGAAGAACTACTTTTGAATGCTTTGTTTGTGAAAGGACAAGTTATATGAAAAAAGTACACAGTATGTCAAAAAAGGTAGAATTTAACCAAGTCTCGTATTATTTTGACATGCAGCTGACAGAAAACACAGGGAATAATTATAGGTGATTTTATTTCAGTAGAAATGGGCTTCCACATTATAGTGCACTGTCTGAGTTCAGCCCTGCGTAGTGCACTATGCAGGGAGAAGGGAGCAATTTGAGATACAGCCTTGCACACTGCAGGGTTACCCTCAGAGCAAGGGCTAGCTTAACCACTTTAAATGTGATCTTTCGTTTTCTGGTGAAAAGCTATTTGTAACACCTTAAATAAAAACGGTCTTAAAAACCGGTCAAGTCCGGCGCGTTTTTTCTGAGAGTAATAATAGCAGATTATAACAGCTATAGATTGTTGTTGTGTTGTTTTTTGCTAAAAATGAACACTGACTGGATGAAGGTAAATGTCTGTGAGAAGCAGACGGGTGTAAGTTAACTCATGACGGTTAATTATTGATTCGGTGAAGAATGAATAATTGAAAATGCAAAAGTGCGCGTATAACAACCGTAAAAAACAAACCCCTCCCACCAAACAAAAACCAGTGCGACTGTCCAATCACATGCGTGGATTTCTGAGCTCTTCTGCTCGGTAACCAATCCATATTCAAGCAGCCCTGCTTCCTGCTGAGGGTTTCAGAGCCCGTTATAATATTGCCCTGGAATAAGAAGAATAAACTGATGATAATATTTATGGGGGACGGGATGGACGCTGGCTCTCCGCGGACTCCTTCGACAATATAGAGTGTAAGTTTGCGTGTGAATCTCTTTAAACGGCGATCTGCCTTTTGCCTCTCTGAGGCGCAGTAACGCGAGATCAGGTGGTTCAGTGGAGGAATTTATATCCGTCGTGTCCTTTAAAACGATAACACAAGTTGACTGCAGAGCTACAAGAACATGTTCATGTTTAAAACTTATGTAAACCTGCTTTATTTGACCTACTTGGTCAGTGGGCTGTGCTGGTGTCCAGTGTCAGTAGGTGGCTGTGTCTCTCTTTGGAGAGTTTGTTTTCTTCAGTAGCCTAGCTTAGCTGTCACAAACACATCTGTTATCAGCTCTGCTAACGCGACAGTGCACATTTCTGCTGGGTTTATTGTAGTAAAATAGAAAAACTTTCAATAAAAATAAGTGCCAGAGAAATGGCATTTCACGAGAAGTTAGCAGTTTTTTTTCTGGTCAGAAGGTGAGAGCTGATCTACTGTAATGTCTTAGGTAGAGAAGCCCATTCCAGTCATAAAACAAGCACACACACACACACACACACACACACACACACATAATAATGACTTGTTATCTCACAGTAATGTCATAGCAGCTCGTTAGTCATGAAAAAAATAAAAGGTAGGTGGTAGATCTTTTCAGGAATGGGCTTCCATATTTAGAGGATATGACAGAACTGTTGTAAAACTTATGAGTGTGCGTTTTGTGTGTCCCTAGTTTTCTAGGTGGCCCGACATGCCAGGATCCCTTCTCTGGGCCGTGGATGTGTATGGGAGGGTGTTCAGCCTGTGCGCCACTGGAGGGCGCTATAAACGGTCTAAAGATGTTTTACTGGAGCTGAAACGGGTCACAGCTGCTGAGCAGTGCTGTTGGGGCATCGGTTGTGACCATCAGGTCTATCTTAATGTACTCCCTAGTGACGTACCTATCCGCCACCAAGAGGAGACGTATGAGAACCAGGTACAGTATTCAGTAAGGTATGCAGAAGGTATGCACATAGACAAGTTTCTAATTAATGAACTCAGTTACTTTAAGGTGCATACATTGCTGACACAGGCATTCAGTTGGGCATACAACTTGTATAATCTCTGTAGAGAAGGACTGGAGCACCCCTGGTGCAGCCACACATAAGTCTAAGATCACAATGCCCACAATGCCAAGTGTTGCCTTTAGGGGTATAAAGCCCCCCAGCACTGAACTGTGGAGCAGTCTTCCAACATCGGTACATTACCTCACTACTGCTCGTGTGGCTGAATGCAATCAAGTCCTTGCCAAAATACCATAACAATTAGTGTAAAGTCGTCCCAGATAAGTAGAGGCTGTTACATTATAGGAGACATGTTGCACGAGCTGGTGGACATATAGTGCATGTGATGTTTAGATTTTTGAGACTCTGACCTGGCAGTGGTTTGATTATGAGTCTTTAGAAAATGCTTAAATGAAAACTAAATTGATGGAAACAAAATCATGAAAGCTAAAATAGCAAAGATTTCACCATGATTTGATTTGTTTTGGTTATTTTGGAACAATTCAGGATTCATTTTTTAAATGTACTGAGTACACAGTTTTAATTGGAGCTATTTATGTAGCGTGTATCTTACCAGAGAATTGAATTTTGGACCAAAAAAATTAAATATAGTCACATACCAAGTAATTTGTTTTTTGCCTTTATTATAGCTTCCATTCTTTTTGGGAGATTTGCTTTAATTTTTTTGAAAAAAAATACTTAGGAATATATGTTTTGTCGTACCTCCAAATTCAGTCTTAGAAGTTGTTTGCAATTTTCTGCTTCTCGTGATCCAAGTTGCCCCAAACACATTCACTGAGGTCTGGACTTGGGGGGTGGTCAGTCTATTGTTCTGAGAACTCCAGCAGCTTCTTTGTGTGCACTGGAAACTTTCTACTTTTTTTTAAAATCCATTTTCTTTTCTCAGTAACAGCTTCTTGACAGCTAGACAATCTTTCAGACTCATAGCGTGGGGTTGTCTTACAGTGGAAGGATGGTCAGAAATATCTGTGGATTTTTTTCAGATCCAAAGCAAAAGTGGAGCTTGATTTTCTCCTCTCTCTGTAGGACAGATGACTGGCGGTCTCTACAGAGCTCTTGTACAGAGCTACAAGAACATGTACTTGTTTAAAACTTATGTAAACCTGTTTTATTTGACCTACTTGGTCAGTGGGCTGTGCTGGTGTCCAGTGTCAGTAGGTGGCTGTGTCTCTCTTTGGAGAGTTTGTTTTCTTCAGTAGCCTAGCTTAGCTGTCACAAACACATCTGTTATCAGCTCTGCTAATGCGACAGTGCACATTTCTGCTGGGTTTATTGTAGTAAAATAGAAAAACTTTCAATAAAAATAAGTGCCAGAATGTGCCTGGTCAGAAGGTGAGAGCTGGTCTACTGTAATGTCTTAGGTAGAGAAGCCCATTCCAGTCATAAAACAAGCACACATGCACACACACACACACACACACACACACACACACACACACACACACACACACACACACACACACACACATATATATATATATATATATATATATATATATATATATATATATATATAAGCACCTAATTTTTGCTTTTACATGAAGTTGCTAAGAGGACATGCTAAGTCATTATTTTAATAACGACTGAAGGACAGATGACTGGCGGTCTTTGACTTTTGCACAGTGCTGTATATTATGTCCTACCCTGAGTATATGTATCAGACTAGAGAAATCACTGACCTGTGCCAGACTGCAGCACTCCATAACCAGCAAGAGCAATCCTGGTGTATAGTGCAGTCCCCACTGTCAAACTGGTAACTGTGATGTTTGTTGTGATTAAGATTAAGTGACCCATATTAGTCCCACGACGGGGAAATTTCACCTTCGCATTTAACCCATCCGTGAAGTGAAACACCACATACACTCTAGGGGCAGTGAGCACACTTGTCCGGAGCGGTGGGCAGCCCAATCCGCAGCGCCTGGGGAGCAGTTGGGGGTTAGGTGTCTTGCTCAAGGACACCTCAGTCATGTGCTTTTGGCTCTGGGGATCGAACCGGTGACCTTCCGGTCACAAGGCTGGTTCCCTAACCTGCAGCCCATGACTGCTCCTTGAAAATGTGATGCATTTTAAAGTAAATTTAATAATAGTAAACAGTAAATTTATAGGAGAATGCAAAAACATTCTGAATTTTACTGCAAGTTGATTTAACTTAATTTGATTTTAAGCCACTTTGGAGCATTCCTATTGATCCATTCTCCTGAACATATTCTACAATGTAAAAGACTGCTGCTTTGTTCACATGATATAGAAAAATAAATTCATAATTATTTTGACAATAGTGATATGCATGTTTTGGTGTGAATGTTTTACAGAGATGGAACCCAGTTGAAGGATACACAGACACACTTCTACCCACAGACCGCTGGCAGTGGACGGATGAGTCGGGACAGAAACCACAGCCTCTCCACAGCTTCCATCTGCCGTCTGATAACTGGGAGTGGGAGGGGGACTGGTTTGTGGATGATGAGAGCTGTGGGAGAGAGTCCACCGCAACAGGAGTGAGAGACCATCAGCTAACAATTATAAAACTTAAAAACTCCACAAAACACACTTATCACAACTTAACATTGCATTTTTCAAGAGCAATTTACATTTAATGTATAGTTTCTGCTCTTTTATCCTATCTTCTTGTGTGTTTAGCTCAGATTTGCTGGTTTACTGTTGGTGATGTGCTGATGAGTGATTGTTGTTCATGCAGGGCTGGGAGTATGCTGTAGACTTCCCTGCCACCTTCACCAAAGAGAAGAAATGGAACTCCTGTGTCCGTCGCAGGCGATGGCTTCGCTACAGGAGATATAAAGCACGGGGGTCATGGGCCAAGGTATCAGACCTCAGGTCAGGGGTAATAGGGCCTTCACATTCACTTATGGGGAACAAAGAATAAACTCTTTGTAAGATTATGTGCATTTGTTTTTATTCTTGGATTGTTCTGCAATTTCAATGGCAAACAAGGTTCCATTCTCAATATGTAATTCTAATGTAAAACACAGCCTGTCATACTGAACTTCACCAAAGTTGTAACACTACTGACTGTTACACCACTGACAAATGGCTAAAATCAGAGCTTTTCTACAATAGTCCACTTCCATTTTAGTTTCAAAGCCTAGAAAATGATGAATATTGAATTCATTGTATTTTATTTTAAATGTATGTTGTTACACTGATATTCTCTTGATTTGTGATGCATGAAACTGTCATTCCTTGTCCCACAAGAATTCAATTCAATTCCAGTTCATTAGGAAATTACCTCAAATTTTGATTGGTAAAGAAAGCAGTCAGCAGATTTTTGCTGCAAATGTTTTTGTATTGTGGCAGATTTGGTGTATTGTGTAGTGCTGTATTTGAAAGCAGCTGCTCCACCTTTAACAATATGTTGGAGCATACAACCTCCTACATTCCTCCTACATTTCCTGAATATTTAGATACACATTATTTTAATGAGCAAAAGATTTTTTTATTTTACTATTTGAAATGTCAGCTTGACCCATTAAAGACAACTGATGTTATATATGTATATATAACTGTCACTAAAAGAATAATGTACAGAGTACAGAGCTTTGGGTTGAAAAGTCTAATAAAAATCACCCTTTCTTTGACATTAAAGAATTCAAAATTGGGATTTTACATTTACAGCATTTGATAGACATTCTTATCCAGAGCGATCTACAATTTGATAATTTTACACAGGTAGGCCAAAATGGTTTTAGGAGTCTTACCCAAGGGCTCTTATTGGTATAGTGTAGGGTGCTTACCCAGGCAAGGGAATTGAACCCCAGTCTACGGTGTCGAGGGAAAAAGTGATAACCACTACACTACACCAACCACAACATCCATAAACATTCATGATCAGTGCATCCCTAATGATAATTATTTCTGAAATAAAAGAACATCAACTGACCATATGGTCCTTTTTATCACTCCCTTCCACTGTTCTTACACATTTCATTATAAGTATTGTACATTGGTAATGGCATGGCTTTAGTTAATAAGGTGAAGGTAACTACTATAATGAAACTAGTGAATGTGGTCCCTGAGCTACCATAATAGTGAGCTGTGTGTGTGCTGTACTGGTTCAGGTGCCTTTGGACAGAGGCCAGCCTCCTCCAGAGCCCTTCACTGATATCAGCTGTGGAGGCTGGGACATCAGCGACAGTCCAGAGAAGCGCATCTGTCTATGGGCTGTGTCTCAACAAGGGAAGGTAAGACCACCCCTTTCTGACAAACACTGAAGTCATTTTCTGCAGCACTAGGGCCATTACACCCACACGTTTGCAGATAGGGAACTGAAATGAGCTGGAATTATGATAGATTTTAATGTTTGTGGTTGTTGTGTGCAGTTATATTGCAAACTCAATCCCAAAAAAGTTGTGGCAAGAGTTGTCATTTTCAGGGAAAATGGCAAAAAAATTTTTAAAGGAAAAGTAACATTACAAAGTGGTAAACATTTTGCAGGGATCAAATTTGGTGTGAGTGTATTTACAGACATACAGACAGTTAATAGGATAAGACATAAAATATTGTGATTTGGTACCATTTCCAGTTTATTGCTGATCAAAGATAATTTACTCATCAATTCATCCTGTTTTTAGCATTTCACATACTATCCTAACTTTTTTTGAGTTAGGTGTGTAGGTCTACCAAGATGCAAATTATTTGTGTGTGAATATTACACTGTGTTGACCACTAGAGGGCAGTGCAGCTCTGTGATGCTCACTAGCCATACTTCATGTATATTGTTTCGATTGCATACATTTCAGTGACTGAACTAAATATATTCAGTCATATGCAAAAGTTTCTTGATTTTCTAAGTGAAAATTAGTTAGCACATCCTCTACAGGGAAGTAACTTAAATAAGTATTTACTTAAATGTGTTCTTGAGAAAGCTCCTAAGAAAAGGTCTACGTCAGATTCATGGCGTGTTCTTAAACCACAAAACTGTTCACACCTTTGTGCTCTTGAGTGTGTGTAGATTCTGTTCTTACCTACGAACAAATCCCATATAAGAAAACACTGGTTAATGTCAGAGACTTACTGAAAACTTGGTGAATGTTCCAAAATGGGTGAATTTAAGGAATTTTGATGTTTCACCCTCTATGCTGCATAACATCATCAAAAGACTTAGGAAATCAGAAAGAACCTCTGTGGTTAAAAAAAAAAAAACAAGGCCAAAAATGCAGCTGCATGCCCACGACCTTAGACCACTGCTTTAAAAACCAGCATATGTCTGTAACGACTATAACCAAATGGCCTCAGGAATACTTAAACAAACCATTGTCAGTAAACACTGTTTATCACTGCATCCACAAATGCAGTTAGGAATATTATTCACAGTGAAAGATAAATGTCAGCAATGTCCAGAAATAATGCTGACTTTTCTAGACTTGAGTTCATTGAGATAAACTGATGCAAACATTTATCAAGGGCTGATCAACCTTTCAGATTGTTCATGGAAATAATTGTTGTCGTGTTCTCTGGGCCTAAGAAGAAAAAGACTATCTAGATTGCTACCTGTGTAAAGTTTAAAATCCAGTGTCTGCTGTGGTATGGAGGTGTTATATTGCCCATAGCACAATTAACTTTTTAACTGCATCTGTAAAACTAAAAGGAGTAACAGTTTTTTTTTCTGAGATGTCCATGCTTGTTTCAACATGGAAGTGAAGCCACATTCTGCATGTGTTGCAACAGCATGACTGATTAATGAGAGAGTGTATATATACATATATACGTTTCAAGATCAGCTCTAGTTCAGCTCTCCAGTAGTGACCATTGATGTGGTTACATGATCAGACTGAATGTAGATTTTGTGCCTTTTTCTCAGGTTTGGTTCCGTACAGGCGTCCAGCAGCAGAACCCAGAGGGGACAGCCTGGGAGCACGTTGCTGTACCCAGAGAAGTGTCACAGATCAGTGTTGGCCCGGGGGACCTGCTGTGGGCTGTGCTGTGGGATGGCCAGCTGCTTGTCAGAACCGGCATCAACAATGACTGCCCTACAGGTTTGCCTCTGTCACTGTGTGTGGTTTTCACTCCACAATATGGTTTTAAATAAGAAAGAAAACTCAGGTTATAGAAGACTTACAGTCAGATGTTCGGGCACTTCTGAACAAATTCCGTACTTTGTTTATTATGATAATAAGTGAACACATCATCTGTAGAGAATACACTTCTGCACATTCTAATGCACAATTACTGCCTTTTTGTTACATTTATCTTATTGGAAAACACAAAAATTTATAAAGCAAAATACTTAGACTTTGAAATTTGCAAAAAAGAGCCAAAATGTTTATTTTTGTTACCCACAGAAGATATTTTATTTTCTCTCTAAAAAAAAAAAAACAATAATCAAACTTTTGCATATGACTTTTTGCAAACATTTGCAACTTTTGCATATTATGAAGTGAGTATATGAGTAGTGGCTTAAAAAAGCTCCCCTTGCCATTTCATTGCTTACTAGGGATGGACATTTTAACATTTGTTGCTGTTCAGATATCCAGATGTTTAAATGAATATTTATATGAGTATTTGAATGTTCTGATGAATATGTAAATGTTTTGTATTATCATAAGTAAAAATTGACAACATTGAAATATCACTTGTTTATTGCCTGTAGCTAGTATAAGGGTTGATCCTGATTAGTTTTTATTTATTTATGTATCTTTGACTTATAGGTGTGTAGGTTTATCATATCACCATGTGGTCTAGTGAGCAATAACTTACACTGTACAAATGTATCGTTGTGTGGAAAATATGTACATCTATTGCTCTTTTTAGATCACTATTTCACTTAGCAAGAGACACAATTTCAGTTGTTTGTGTCCCATGCAGTAATGAACTAATGTAAAAAATTACAATATCATACATGATTCATTTTATTTAATTATTACACATGCTTATTTGGTTATCTGGTGGAGTAAACAAAGTCCAGGATGAGTTCAGACAGCTTTATATTTGAATATGCACCATAGAGCATATAATGCTGGGTTGGTTGTATTCAAGTTCACAATCCAAGTTCACTGCATTGAGGCCACTTCAACTGAGTTGTCGCAAGCATTGGGACCTAATCTGGAAAAAAAAAGAAGTAAATACTGAAACTTAATATTTTTTTGTTTGTTCTCATTACTGCAACACACTGACAGACAGTTGAGAGTTTTTCTTTGTACCTCTTGCCATCTAACATTTTGTTGTTTTTGCCCACTTTCTTAGAGCTTACAAGGGAAAAAAAAGTAACTTTATACAACAGTTAAAAGTGACAAATGAATCTGTCAATTAAAAGAAAAGGATAAATATGAGTAATAAGAAAAAAAAGTAAAGAGTTAAACAGATACATGGACATATTGAGATAAAGAGGGTAAAAATACTAATAAACCTTAATATAGAAGAATTTAAAACTAATTTAAAAACCTCCAACTAATCTACTAAATTATATAAATATTGCTTATCTGTGTTATACTCAAATATTTATGAACATGGCTTCATATGAACCTAACTGTCATAAAAGATGAAAATAGGTTAACATTCTCTGCAGAGAACATAGTTTTGCACATTTTGATGCACAATTGCTGCTTAAATATGTCATTTTCCTGAATTTTACCTCACAGTTTCTATTTATTTGCCCTGGCCACATTTTATGTTGTTTTGTCCTCAGAAGTATTGTATTTAACAAATAAACAGTAATCGTGTATAATAATGTGTGTTCTCTGTAGAGGAAGTGTTCACCTATTTTACTTATAAAATCAACAGAACATGTCATTTGACCAGGGATGCCAAAACCTTTGCGTATGACTGTAATTAGTGAAAGATTTGCTTTGTTCTTTCTAGGTGCATCGTGGATGACAGTGGATCCTCCAAGCAAGGTTGGAGCCATCCACGTAGCAGTTGGAATAAATGTAGTTTGGGTGGTCACTAAGGACAACAAGGTACGTGTTTTCTACAGTATTATTCCAGAGTATATCCAAAAGGACATTTAATTATGGCTGGCGTTTGTATTGATCCTGTGCAGTCGGATTCGAGATAAAGGTCAAATACTCACTCTTCAGGGACAGTGGACAACTGGTAGTTTCTTTTTACACTCATAAATTTCATGTAAGAACAGAATGTGACCCACTAGACATGTACGTATGTATTTGTATGTATGTATGTGTGTGTATGACAGGTGTGGTTCAGAAGAGGAGTGAACTCTCATAACTCCAGTGGCTTAGGCTGGATCAGTATTGGTGGAGAGATGGTGATGATCAGTGTGGGGCCCAATGACCAGGTGAGGCCCAGCATGGGCTACAAATAGCGAAGATGAGAAGATTTTATGGCCCAGCTGTTACATTTCTTTACCATACATCACCTCATTGAAAGGCACACAAGGATATGTTCAAGGACACCGAACCGCAGCTTATATGACTCTAAGACTGCACACAGTCTTTCACATTGTAAAACAGTAAAGATAGAAAGTGTACTGATACACTTTATGAGGGTCGAGTAGTAGTTCATTTAGTTTGTTTTACGGTTGACCTTTGGGCACTGTCTTTACATCAACATACACATTCATATGCAGCTTCATTCAGTTTCTGAAAATGCTTTTCTCCAGAAGCTTTCAAATATGATTCTATAAAAAATGAAAAATACGTTGTAGACAATGCAGGAAAGGTCAAACGTTCCAGTGATTTTACCATGTGAAACTGTGACAATATAGAATATGATGCAGTCATTTAAATAAATAATTTATTAGAAATAAAAATTATAACTCTTCTGACAAGCAATGTAGTTCATTAACAGTTATTATTAACAGTCTATCATAGCCTATCATTAACAGGTTACCAAACAATGCAATGGCTAAAGATTACCACATGAATAGCAAATGTTTTTTAATTATTTTCCACATTCATTTTGAATGTCAGTGGATGTGTGCGGTCATGTGATGGCCCCAAAAAGGTTTTGGACACTTTAACCACTTCAATTTTGCTAAACTTTAATGAAGTTCTTTTGGGTACTTCGTTAAATGATTTTGTTTCACAGAGAAACATTTTAGCAAGACATAAAATTGGTAGACTCCTCATGAGGAGAAAGCCTGGAGAAGAATTCCTTACAGTCTAAACTAAGAGTACTGTAAAGCACAGAGAGAAAAGTCAAACTCTGGCTGGTTTTCTTACAAGCTTGTGCTCATTGTTGGGATCATGAATTTAAATGAGGACAAAGGCATTTTGGATTGCAGACCTTAAAGAAGCTGCTCCAATGAAAGCACGCCAGCCACTTTTTGAAAGCATGCTTTCAAAGAAAGATATTTACAGTCTGTTTTGGTCTGTTGTTTATGGTCTGTTGCCATTTGGTTTGACATTTTGTGCCCTACCATGATGAACTTAATGCATTATTAAATATGGCACAAATGTCCGAATATTTTTGGACCCACTGCATTAGAAATAATAATTGCATTTCATCCACCAAGTAATATAGTTTGCTAGCAGTAGGATATGGTTGCCAAGTCCACGATTATGAATAGCACAATGAATAGGACTATGTTTTTTTACTAACAGTGCATAAACACAGAATTAAGTTAATGTGTGAACAAATACCAAATATGTGTCTATATATTGAATATTTTACAAGGGCTTGAATGTGGCTCAGCCAATCAGAAATATCTGCTTAATTAATAAAATTTCAATCTATTGTGATTATTTTTAGATCAGTTAACCTTCCGTGTTAGCACGAATACCAAATTTAACAAAATATCCCCAAAATTTCATTTTTCTTACACCCAGGACACTTTACACATCCCACCTTTCACTAGAGACAGATTCACTCATTATAAGGAAACACCAGTTTGCTTGTAGCTTACAGATTGCACCACCAGTTGTAACTGTTATATTGTACTGTGTGTGATGTCTTTCACATTGACAGTTACAATGTAATTGTCCAGTGATATTCAAATATTTAGTGGTGCCCTTGGGGAAACCCATCTGCTGGGCCTGTCATTGGAGAAGTGAGGGTGTGGGTGCTCTTCAGTTGTAATTATACCATCATTCTCACATGCAGCTTTGAGGATTAAGCATCATCCTCTGATGACCAGTATGTTCATCTACAGCGACTTGTGCACTGTCTGCGCACACAGTCCAGTCCTCAGCTCATACCCTCTGGCCTCTCACATTTCCCTGGGTGTCACTTTTGGAAGGAGCGGCTGGAGCTGCTGAGTGTCAGTGTGGAGCTTGCTAGCGATACCCCCCCCGACTCTCTCTCCCTCCCTCCCTCTCTCTCTCCCTCTCTCTGTAACCTAAGCACCAGACTTGCTCCTTCTATCCGCATGTCCCAGCCATATATATACTCCTCCTATACTCTTGGCCTGGGCCAGCCATACAGGAGCATATCTAATTTGAGTTTGGCCTCTGCGCTGTGTGCCCATATTTCACATTTCATTCCCAGCAGCCCCGGCTGTGCGCAAGGCTCAGATGCGCCGCAAATATTTTCCTCCTTCTTTAATTTGGGTTAATCAGAAACAATATCCCGTCTGTGAGAAGTGTGTCAGCATATAAAAAGAAAGTGCTAGAGCATCAGCTCAGGCATGATGAAGGTGTGATATGTCCTGCCTTTCCTGACTGCTTCCTAACAATGCTGTGACTTTTCGATCATAACTATAGTGTAACTACTCTGTTATAATGACTATAACCACCTAACTGTCATTATAACCAAGTCTACACCATTGCAGGTAATATATCTAAAATATCTCATTGTGAGAAATATAACAATTTGTAAGACTATTGTAGAAAAGGGAAAGTAAAATGAAAATATGTGAAAAATTACTAAAAGATGTAGAGAATATTAGATTCCTAAGAACCACCTCACAGACCACCAACACTGTTACAACAGTACATAGCCTTTAATGTTTGAGAGATTCACATTGAGAAAATCAAGCTCCGCTCTTTACAGCTCAGCGCTTTGAGTCAAACAAAGATGCCGCTGGAGTTCTCAGACCAGTTTGTGGTCTGTACCAGGGTCCAGAGCTCAGCATCACATGTTTGAGATGATTTGCAGAAAATGAAACAAATTTGGACATGTGAAAAAAACATCATTGCAGCTAAAAAGCAAGTCTCCCAAAAGTGATGGCAGCTGTAATTTAGTGGACACACTAAAAAGTAATACTTATTTGTTGAGGCTTCTGTGTAATTTTCTGTTAAGTATATTTATTTTTCTGGTGCTGATAAATGAAGAACTTGGACTTAATGGTCATTTTACTGGTTATTAAATAATTGAAAGGTGTTTTTTTTCACAGTACTATAGGTGGAATAATTTTATAATATCCTTATAATAATTTAACTGCAGTCCTGTGATGTGCCAGGATGTCATTTATTGCAGTGTCAGTCCTGATGGGACGGCGGATACGTTTTATCAGTATTACTAATTTTTAGTAGATCGGAAAATATGTTGTAGACATTATAAAAAAAAGGAAATGTAGCCCACAGCTGTGACTGTTTGGGCTCATGTCAGGAGGATCCTGCCAGTCTGGCCTGTATTTGATCTGACACTATCCTGACCTGAATGTCTTCTCTTGCCATGGCCAGTGCAGGGTGGTCTATGACCATAAAGTTTAAGGTTTCTCAGGCCTCTGCCACTGCTAAGAGAAACTATTCAAAGCATTAAGCCATTCTAGGAGGGCTACAGTCCTGGCTATTATATGTCTAAAGGAGTGACAAAAAGTTTAAAATAAATTGGAGAAAACATAGAAATGACAAATGTTAAATAAAGTTGGTTAATAAGGGATATTGGATCAATTATAATGTGCATTAGAAGGAAAGTTCATAATCCCTCTGCATTCTAACTGAAATCTGAACATCTGATCAATGGCATCACTCTATTATGGTCTATTATGGTTTTCTGTTTGCTATGATGTTGTGTAACAGTACTGGTTTAATATGCTGCAGGTGTGGGGGGTTGGCAGCGAGGACAGGACTGTTTACTTCCGCCATGGAGTTACCCCCACTGAGGTAACTGGGAAGGCATGGGTCCCTGTGTGTGCCCAACTGGACAGAGGTCCTACCACAAACAGGCCCAGGTCAGTTACTGTGACCACAGCGCATTGTTCCATTTCATCTTGCACTACAGAATTTTCCCAGCAGGTGTCATCATTTAAATACGTGTTTCATATGATCATGTTTGTTTGAGGACTGCACAATATGGACACAGTGCTGGTCTTGCAGTTACTTTGTTGCTATTGTGATTGAGATTTATCTTGCAGTCTATAATAAATAAGAGCTGTTTGATGTGGCCTTCTTAAAAAAGAAAAAAGTATCACTTAAAGATCAGCCTACATTGTTTTGACCAAAATTAAAATATCCTGCAAAATTCAGAGATGTTTTTTTTCTTCCTTAATTAATTTAATTTTTAGTAAGTCAACTCTTTTTTTTTAGTATATCCAGCCTTTGGCTTTATTGCAGCTTCCATTCTTTTCAGGACACATATTTACAGGGATACTTTCCTGTAAATTCAATGATTTTCACTCATACACATTCAATGATTTTTAGGTCTGGATTCCAGAGTGGTCAGTCCGTTGAGCTGAGAACAGATTCTTTGTTTGATTAACACATTTTCTCCTTTTTTTTGTCTGTTTCTTTTTCTCTCTGGTCTACCAGGTCTTGCATGTTAGTCCTATTTTCTCTTTTAATGTTTTTTTGAACTCCAGTTTTGGAAACTCCTCCACTTGTTTTTCTTCTGACATTCCTGTTCCTTATGCAGTTGTATTATCTCCTCAGAAATATCTATTTATGTATTATTAATATTATTTATGTTTGTTCATGTGAATGCCTTGATTCATCCAAACTCTTAACAGAAACATCTGTGATTAGTCAGGATGCTAACAGCACACAATAAACATTCAGGGGCTGGTTATATTTCAGCTTTCTGTGATATCAGTACTGCAAAGATGAATATAGTAATAATGATTTAACAAATTATGTATTGTGCTGCACTAGTGTTTTTGAACAGCTCCCCCTTTTCCTCTTTCTCTGGTCTGCTGAGCAGTGATGGCTGCCTCTTCAGTGGTCATCTCACTGGCCCTTCTCAGGGTTCCGTGCTTAGTTGCGATGACTCAGATGTCCCCAGGCAGCACATCCCTAAGATCACCAGTGATAGTTTCATCTCCGCCCTGGTGGCAGACCGCAGTGTTCCTCTCGAGGGGTCAACCACAACGCCAAACCCCAACCCACTTGAAGTGGACCAGGAAGGTAACGTTAGCCGAAGTGTCATCTAATTAAACAATAATATTGATTTTTTTATTTTTAATGGTATTGATATTGATAAAAACCTAATGAACTAACTGTAATTTGCTTTAGATTAAAATGCATACAGACAAAATAATCAGAAGTTTCCATCCTGCTTTCTGACTGGTTAATGTTTACAATGCTATGTGAAGTTCAGTCAAAACGAGCTATGCCAGATATTCTTTTACCATAGAATAACTGTACTCAGTAACATGGGATAATAAACTTTATTAATGCAAATTTAAATGTCATTTGATATCATATTATTTTTTCAGTTTGTGACTTTTTTTTTCATTCAATTTCACCCAGTACTAAAGGAGGGTGCAGAGGAGGACAATGCTCCTGCTCAGGCCCCAGTTCTCCCATCCAGCCAGCCAAATGGTGGTGAACTCCCATGGAGTAATGTGGATCTTGAGGAGATGAAAGCCGCCCCAGCAAGTACTGCACAGAGCTCAGTGGCCACCTACCCCTTGGAGCTGGAAGCCATCGTGGAGCAAGAGGAGGGTCCACCATGGGCCTGGATCACAGGAGGAGGATGTGAGATAGACTCTAGTTCCAGTATCAGCTGGCTGGAAACTACAGGTACAGCATTTGGGTAGCACAGTCACTCTGGTTGTAGATAATGGGATCCAAAATCTGAGACCACATTGAAAATGTGGTATTTCATGCCACTGAAAACAAGTAACAGAAAGTTTTAGAATTTTGAAAAATTGAAAACAGAAAAGTTTGGAAAATTAAAATGAAGAGAAAATTAACTCCCTATGCCTTTGAACAAAAAAAGGTCAGATTTTTTTTTTTAAGTCTTATCTTTTCCACTTAAGCTCTTTGATCTCTATATGGCCTGCTAGAGGCTTTAAAACAAACTTAAGAGTCAATGCCAGCCCAAGAGCACACTGTCACTTAATCCAAAAAGGGACATATATTAAAATCCATTCAGAATTTTTGCTCAAATTGTTATGCTGACAATATCATTTGTAATAAAAAGTCTCGATTAAGAAAAGAAAACTGTAAAATGGAAGCAGCACTGTTTCGGAAATTTGCACGCTGTATATCAGCACATTCACTGTCAGGGTGACAAGAGGTCATTTCCACTTAGTCCTCTCCAGAAGCACTTTAGTGTTATGATATATCTGAAGTTATGGTTACCAACCCTGGTTCTGGAGTACCACTGCTCTACACATTATGGTGTTTTCCCTACTCTGATACACCTCTGCACTTTCCCTGAGTTGGTGTATGTGTTAGAATAGGAAATGCATGGACAGAAGCATGGGTGATAACTACAGATCTAAGGTCTCTATGTATAAATGATTTTGCGTTCTTGTAAGGGGGAGCGAGGAGGCGGGTGCACACGCTGAGATAAGCGAGATTTATTAGGGGCAAATCCAGGGTCGTGGTCAATACGGTCCAGGTTCATATAGCCGATGCGGACGGAACGGGGAACAGACATGACAAAAACCAGAGCAAGCAGTAAACAGACATCAAACAAAGACCAGGTACAAAGATACAAAGATACAATGACTGGCAAACGCAAGGGGCAAACACAGGGCTTAAATACATGGAACAATGAGGGACAGGTGAAAACAATCAGGGGTGGAGTTACACAACCAAACCACGAGCACATGGACAGGACTGGGAGGGGCCAACCGTGACAGTTCTCCTCTGATTTTGTGCTTGTCGCTCTTTTCTTTCTGGCTCCTCTTTCCCAGAAGAAGGCCTGCTGTCTCCCACCATCACTCCTGCTCTTAGTGCAGCAGGTGTTCAGGAGAGAGCACCACGAGAAAAAGAGAAAACTATGGAGAAGGTACACACAGGATTCAGCTGACAATCATGTTTAAACATGCTCATTTTAATTAGTTCTAAGAATGAGCATTGACTATTCCAATATGCAGAGTTCCAAAATTAATGATTACAATTTTTACTATTACAATTTTTTTGTTTAGTAACTATATGAACTACAGTGCTACCTGGTTGTATTATTCTTAAGACAAGGAAGTGTATAATAAAATTGTGGACACTGAAGGAGTTAACTACATGGGAAATTTGAGTCATGTGTAGTTTGGAACAAATTAATTGTGTATTATCTTGTAATATGTGCGACAGAACCACATAAATATTGGGACACAAACATATACACCAAACACACAAACATAAATCACTCCAACCTAAGAGATAATATGCTAGCTCATGCTATACAATACAGTGTACAAACAGTAAAAATTGTTTTGTTTCTTTAAAATTATAAAATTGTAAAGCAATACTCATATATACTCACTCAAGTAATATTTATTTAAATGATGTGGATATTCAAATCATCCAAATGCTTATCCTTAATTAGTTGTGCTGAGTGGGGAACCCTCAGGGCCTTGAAGGCCTTAAGAGAAGATCTAATGATTTCTGGAAACAAACAAACAGGAAAACATGCATGTTTGTAATTTTTAGTTCATTTTTTAACTTTTCAGTTTTTCTTAGGCATAAAATGTAGTTTGAGCCCATTTTGGACGATCTTTTTTATCAACTAAAGCACTAGCCACAGCTGCTGAAATTATCCACTCAAGCATGGCTAACGTGGCTGGATTGGTCATAAAAGATAGATTTCAGATAGATGCATTTTCATAATGCACATTAAAATGAAGGAGTATGAATAAGCCATTGTTCTTCTTATTGTGTGTGTGTGTGTGTGTGTGTGTGTTAGTCTGTGAGTGTCAGAAAGGGTGTGATGTGCTGGTGGAGGGACTGGCAGCCGCAGCAGTGGGAGGAAGTGGGTGTGACTCTGGAGCAGGTCAGGGGTGGGGGAACGTCCCGGGACGATATCCTTTACATCTTCTATACACACAATGAGGAGAGAAAGGTGAATTTCATGCACCGAATACCAACAATTACATTCTACCACCACAATAACTTACCAATCCATTTCAACATAGAGATAGTAGTAACCTAAAACTGCACCCAATTACAAGTATTAATTTGTTAGGTGCTGTTCTTCTCTTTTTGGGATCCTTTCTCGTCTAAGATAAGATACAAGACAATACAAACTGGCTAGGTTTTTTCTTAGTGTAGGATGGAAGTCTTCTTTCAGTTTAATTAATGTAGCCTGTGTCAGCATATCACTGCCATGTTAATGATGTGATACATTTGATACTAATTATCATAAATTGATAGTTATTTCCAAACTAACTTGAGCTTTTGTTTGGCTCTCTTACACTCTTGTCTCAGTATCTGTATGCTGTGATAAGGGAAGTGACAGCCCTTGTTCCAGTATTTTGGAAGTCGTTATATGCACTGGCTGTTTATACAGCTGAGAGGACCAGGCAGAGATGGCCTATTCTTCTGGCTACAGAGTCCCATCAAGACTTTGAGAACTGGGTAAATATATCACACTACCAAATGCTCATATAGGTAAAGCCATCATTAAGCGATCCTGTTCCTGCTTGGTTGGACTGACAACTAGTAAAGACACTGATCCAGCACCAGGTATTATATTAGGCTGAAATCAGTAGAATAAAATAGCAGTTTTTCCCTTCAGGAATGATTCAGAAACACTTGTGTGAACATGCCAGCCCAGTAGGCAGCTACAATACCCCATAAAAAGTGTTCATACAGCTCAAAAAGAACATTGTGAGCACACACACTGTGCAAAATATGGAGTATGCACTGAAGATTTTCTAACAATGTGATGATGCCGTGTTACAAATTTCACCTGCACTAGAAAATGAAAGCTTAAAAAACTGAAGAACAGCTGCTGGGTTATTTACGTTGCCTCGGCCTTCATCTCTGAAACATCAACACAGTTAAAAAGCTCGGGTTTTCTGGCTTTTCATTCCATGAATTATGAAGTTAGGATTTATTCATTTTTATATTATCTGACTTCGGCTAATGATTATGAAGTCATAGATTAAGAATTATTGAGGTGTTTTTAATATTTGCAGTTGAAGTGATAACCAGTTTAGAATAACTGAGCATAACGAGTACATGATGCCTCTGCATAATGTTTAATATAAAATTTCAATTATAAACATGACTAAAGCTCCCAGTCATATTTCAGACAAAGATCTGCATATTTAATGCATGAAAAAACAAGAGGAGATTAGAGAGATAAATCAAAGAACAGCCAGTCTCTTGGAGTTATCTTTTAGCCCAGCGTGCTTACTAGACTTCTGTTTTTTTACACACTGCCCGCAGCACTACATCACTTGGTCAGATGCATCAGAATACGCAGAGGTATGGTGACCAGAAGTACTGGTCACATTAGATGTTACATATGGTTCTCTACAAAAGAATTATCATTATATACATTATACATTATGTAAATGTAAGCCACCATAAACCTACGAAAGGTTGTACCAATACCAGTTTGTGCAAACTATAGGAGTGATAAAGCGCAGCATATGGAAGTAAACAGGCTGGATCAAGCAGATCAGAAGCTGACTGATGTAAAGTCATTGAGTCAGATGGTTCTGTTTTTCTTAACATGTAAAAAAAATATACTTCAGTATATCAGATGGGGCAGTATGTTCAATTTCCCTGTGGGAAACCCAAGGCTTAATTTGTGGTCATGGCAGGATTGAATAGCTGGTTATAATATATTTATCGTCTGACTCTGATTCTTGGCAAGGTGGCTTTGAGCCCAGAGGATGTGTAATGACATTATGTGTGTATGTGTGTGTGTGTGTGTGTGTGTGTGTGTTTTCACTGCAGCTGTCTCTGTTGAGCAAGTCATGTTGTGAGTCCAGGGCTCTCCGAGATCCTCCCTCCAAACAAGCCATGTGGGCCATCACTTCTAAAGGGGACATCATGGTGCATGACCCATCACCCAGCCTGGAGGCACCTGCCCAGTACTTACCCTGTGACCAGATGTGAGACCTTCTGCCAGACTCTTCCTCTTATTCATGCTATCCCCTGTCTTTTTCTCTGGCAAGCGCCCTTAGCATTTGTGTCTTGTTGCTTTTTCACATCAGCTACATCATCTGCTATTGATTTACGGACTCCAAATGCATATCTGTCATTTTTGCACAATCACATTTTTGGTCCATCATGTGTTCTAGATAGCTGTCTTTCTTGAATTTGCCTTGCCATGCATGCTAGTGGTTGTGTATGTGTGTGAGCCCAGGTTCTGGCGTCAGGTTCCGGGTCACCTGCTTTGTGTGGAGTCTAACAGCCTGGGTGTGGTGTGGGGCATCGGCTATGACCACACTGCCTGGGTCTACACGGGGGGCTGCAGGGGAAACCAAGCTCAGGGTAAAGCCTAAGATGAACTGGACTACTCCAGACAGAGTTCAAGATAGTTTAAAGAAATATTCTATAGTTTTTCAACTGCCCCATCTACAGCATACAGTCAGTTACCTTGGGGGAAAAAATCAGTACATTTACCTGTACTTAGAAAAGAACTGAAAAATGATTTAAAATACACGTATAATAGAAGCCATTGGGCAGTTGCTGAATTCCATCCATTCCAAAACATGTATTTTTGTAGAATTCTTCAGTTAAAGCATATTTGTAGTCTCACAGTGGTATGGGAGGAGTTTTCAATCCCCAAAAACAAAACCAGAGGCAAATGACACAACAAGCAGCAGGTCTGGGGATAATAAAGGGGAAAGGCTGGAATGTTCCAAGGAGATCCAGACGGAGAACTAACAGTTTAGGTTTTGAATTTGCATTATACAGTCACATATTTGAAACTTTTATTGACTGCGTTCTGCAACTGCCCTGTGGCTCCTGGTTGTGAGTAGCTTTTTTGTTCTTTTTGTCAGTACAATCAATCATGCTGAAATTATAGTCCACAGTAACTGACAGTATGAAACAGATACTGCAGATAGAAACTAGGTTGAAAAACGTTGGACTATTGCTTTAACTAATCATCAGAGCCTCTGTCCTTGAGGAGTAGAGTTAAGCCTTAAGTAGACTTTAAAATATTAACCTTAATGCTTTGCAAATGTCTGGCTTCCACTTGCTAATTACACTGTGCATTTTGTGTGTTTATATCTGAGAATGGCATGTTTAGACCACCTGCTCTAACAGTCTTGGCGGATCATCCTGATATGTTAAACTGTCACCTTCCATCAGGTGAAATTAATCAGCATTCACTGACTGATGTTAGAAATGTCTACATCTACGAGAACCAGCGGTGGAACCCAGTGACAGGATACACAGATAAGTACGTCTCATCTCAGCATCTCCTGCTGACGTGTTTTTTCCTCAAGCCTTAAGCACTAAGGAACTCTGTTCTACACTCTCTGCTCCATGCAGGGGTCTTCCCACAGACCGGTACATGTGGAGCGATGCCCTTGGACTAAAGGAGTGCACCAAAGAGAACACCAGACCGCCCACACCTCAGTGGACATGGGTATGCGTAGTAGACTTTAGATACAGAGCAGAACAGTGGCGGTGTATCACAGCACAATACAGCACAGTGTTGAGCATGTTTGCAGATCCCTGGTGATGCCACAGCCATCCGTGAATAGAAATCCAAGATAACATAATTGGTGGCACTCTCTCTGGGTGGGTAGGATGACCCTCCCCGATCACTCAGTGCAGTGCTAGCCAACGCAGACTGTTAGCTGACATATTTACGAGTAATTTACTGTCCATGTAGTAAAGTGACACGCAATGCAATAAATGCTTAAGAAAAACAGATAATTAAAAACAAGTCAAAAGTATGAGTAAAACATGTTTGAGTGTCAAAGCACTTAATGACCAAAGGTATTGTTGTTTGAGCTGTTTTACTGAAAAGAATACACTTTTTCAGCATAAAACGTTTGTCTATATTAATATCATTTAAAATGTGTCTATAAATGTCTTAAACATTTAATAGCATGTTATGAATATGTAATGTAGACACCCTTCAAGTAAAGTGTTACCCGATAATTAAAAGTTCTCTTTTAAGCATTTTAAGCAGTGAGCTGCCTGTTGCATTATCAATAGTTTAAAAAGATGCACTGGTGCTTTACGTAACTCTGAGGGAGTGTGTTCTAGTTTTCACCCTCCTAGCATGAATCAATCTACCAATGCAAAATCAATGCGGTTGAATTGCCACCTTTACACACCTGCTATAAAATGATTTAATGCTGTGGTAAAACGTACAAACAGAAACAGGTTTGGAGTGTAATGGGATTTTCTATGAATGTCTACAGATTCTCACTGCTCTGTGATTCTGACTGCAGGTGTCAGACTGGGCCATTGACTTTAGCACCCCGGGAGGAACAGACAAAGAAGGCTGGCAGTATGCTGCAGATTTCCCAGTGTAGGTCTTCTCACTGTAATCACACAATTAGAGTGAGCTGTAAATGGCTGACTTTACCTGTAATTTTGTGTGTACATTTCAGGACTTTTCATGGTTATAAGACCATGAAGGACTTTGTGAGACGAAGGCGATGGGTTAGGTAAAACTGATTCTTTTTATGTAGCTTTTATTTTCTAGATTTTGGAAACAGTGGGCATTTAATACAGACTTAAACTTATTAGTAAATAAATTAGCATTTGGACTCACTGAAACTTGTACTTACCTTGGGCTTGGTTTTTTTCCACAGGAAGTGTAAGATTACATTAATGGGGCCCTGGCAGAAAGTCACACCCATCCTGCTGATTGACGTCACCATCCTGCCATGTCTGGCTCACAGCAGTCTGGAGCAGGTGCCTGTGTGGGCCATCAGTGAGAAGGGGGACGTGCTGTGCCGTCTGGGAGTAAATGCTCATAACCCAGCTGTGAGGACTCCCTTTATCTGCAATCCTTACACACTACATGCAACATAAGGCACTTTTCCTCCGGTCAGTGCAGCACGGTTATGAATCCCAACCCAGAACTATCCATACACCAGTCCATTATCTCTGTCCATTTCCATAGCACAGCAGAACCGTGAAAGTAGGTACTACCATGACAGGAAGGTGAACCAAATTCAGCAGATGTTCTATGAAAATTTGATCATGGATTCCTAACCATACATGCTATCCCAAGACTCTGACTGGCCACAGTTGGTCCATAATATTTCATTTAGCCTGCTAGTTAACCTAACCACACCACATTATCTGAATGAACAAAACACGTTGTTATACAATACATAACTTACAAAATTATTTTTAAAAATGTTGTTCTAACAAACAAAAGTGTAAAATACATTTTAAGAACTTTGAACCTGCATTTTATTTGTAAATTGTTTTGTCTTTTTGTCCCTTGTTCTACCACAAACATTACACTTTGGCTACAGAAATGCAAAGACAGAAAATTTGGGCACCCCTGAACTTTGTGCATCAGTGCATCACTGCCATTTATCCCACATGGGCTTGTACAGTAAACTTCAATACGGCCTACTTGAGCCCCCCTTGTTTCTCCACAACCCTAGTTAAAATCTGTCTACAACATCCTCCTGGTCAGCTCTCTGTACTGATTGACTCAGTGTAATTGAAAGCTTTTCCACACAGGGCAGCTCCTGGCTCCACGTGGGCACTGACCAGCCCTTTAAGTCCATCTGCATTGGTGGGGGCCACCAGGTGTGGGCCATCGCCCGGGATGGAGCAGTCTTTTACCGAGGCTCAGTCTCATCTCAAAACCCTGCAGGTGAAATGAGAAAAAACCTGCAGTGCAGGGAGAGGAACTGTACAGCTCTCTGTATCAAATATTTTATTATATTTACTGATTGTGAATAGATAATGCTGTGTCACTGGTTTATGATGAAGTGTCATGTAAGTTCATGTACAGTGAATATGACACACATGTGGATGTGATTTCTTTGCATTGTTTCTAGGCGAGTGCTGGTACCACATTCCCTCTCCCCCCAGGCAGACACTCAGACAGGTGTCTGTGGGCAGAACCTCTGTTTATGCTGTGGATGAAAACAGTAAGAACTAAAACCAATTTTTATTTCTATCTCAGAACTTATTAGGCTTTTAAAAACTCTGCAGAAATGTATTAATACAGTCTAATGTGCAAAAGTCCAAGACCACCCTTCAGGTATTTAATTTCCAGTCAAAACAGCCATTAAGCACACGTTTTCAGCATGAGGAAAGCAGAGTACACTGTAAAAATTAAAGCCTCAACAAATACATGTAATTTCAAAAAATACAACTTCCATTATTTCAAAGTTCTTTAAAGATAACTCCAAAGTTCAGTCTTAGAAGCTGGTTGAAAGAAATCATAAGCACATTCAATGAGTAAATTATTAGCAATTGTCTTCCTTATATTTTTTCAGTAACATATCCTTTCAGACTGTCTTCTCACAGTGGAAGGATGGACAGAAATACTTGTGGATTTTTCCAGATCTGAAACAAAAGTAGAGCTTGATTTTCTCCTCTCTGTCAAAGATGAAAACATTAGGTTCTGTTTATCTGATGGGGACAGTTTTGATGCTCTACCAGGTCTTACATGGTTGTTAAGAGACCTATTTTCTTTATAGCTCTTAATATGTTCAGTTTCAGAAATGACTTTTTTTTCATTTATTTTCTTTAGATTTTCTCTTTCCTTATGTAAGTGGAATATCATATCTAAAAATCTGACAAATTAATAGCTGATACTATACTTACAGACTGTATTGACTGAAAATTAAATGCATGAAGGATGGTCTCTTTGACACAGCACTGTGTTCATAATGTGTTCTCAAAAAGATGCATCAAGCACATGAAGTAGTGGTTGTCCATACAGTTTTGTTACAGCACTGATATATGTACGGTTTCCTGCAGGTAATCTGTGGTACAGGCAGGGTCTGATGCCTAGTTATCCTCAGGGATCTACGTGGGAGCTTATCTCCAGCAACGTTTGCAGGGTTTCTGTTGGACCATTGGACCAGGTCTCAAAGAGAACACACTTTTAATGCACATTTAGTGTTTATTTGCTCAGTTTAATATATAGGAGGGAAGACAAAACAAAAAACTGGCCTGTGCAAAAGTCATGGCATAACGTGCAAAACACTAATGTTTTTTTCCCCAAACATTAAACTTAGCAAATAAATTGAAACTGTGGACTAAAATGTACAGAAAATGTCACATTTAACTGTTTAAAAATGTTTTAACTAGGGGTTTGTGTACAAACCTATGTGTAAAAGTAAAAAACTTGGCAGTTAAGACTAAATTTGGGAGTTACAACTGAATAAGCTATTCAACATGTCATTGTTCATGGTAATAAAGCCATAGAAATACACAAGAAAAAATGTAGTTGATCTAGCAAAGAGTAACCCCTGCCCTGTCCACTGTCCCTACTCCAAACACATTTGACATCAGCTCGATGTATTAGAACAGAAACAGGTGCAGGAGTTCATGCTCTCTCACACTTTTCTCCAGGTTTGGATTATAGCTGATAAGGTCCCGGGTTTTCCATCTGAAAGCTCAGGCACTGTATGCCACAGGCTCGGCGTGCGGCCCATGCAGCCTAAAGGCTTGTCCTGGGATTTCGGAATCGGGGTAAGTCTCCGTTCACGCCGTTCCCTCAATTTCTCAGTTGCGACATCAACAATTAAGAGATTATTAAGAACAAAAATGATCAAGTGAAACAGCCTGATTAAATCATTCATCATCACAGAGCATTGTGTATCACACAGGGCGGATGGGAGCACCTGTCAGTGAGAGGGAATTCCACAGAGGCTCAGCGCGCAGCTCCTTGTAGCCCTCGGCCCAGCCGGAATCAGGCACAGGTGAATGGGAATGCTGCAGGATATTAGACACTGTGCACCCTCTATTATCCTCCTCATTGTCATAACTGCCTGCCCTGCATGCCTCAGCCCACTGCTCTGGACACCCCACCCCAGCCCTGTTTCAACCATATGTGACTTTTCTTTCTTTTATTTGTGTGTGTGTGTGCTTGAGTGTTCTCGGTTTTGATCATTTGCATGAATTGCTCTTGGATGTTCTGACCACGGCTTCTTTTTTTAATGAATGTTTATTTTTTTCTTTATTTAATTGTATTCATGAGCCACTGCTGTTACTTTTACTTTCCTAACATGCTATTTTCAGTAGTAAGGTCTTCTGTCTGTCTTACAAATCTAACAAATCACACTTTACCTCCTGATGCTTCATGAAAAATGACTCCATTTTGACATTAAAAAAAAAAACAAACAAAAAAAAAAAACAACCTAACAGAATAATATGCATTGTACAACAGTATTTGCTGACAGGGTACAAAATCTTCTAATATATTCTTTGAATGTGTATGCTCTCTTCCTCAATAAATATGTGTACACAAGCACAGGGTTTTATTGAAGCCAGCAGCATTTAACAGAACATCATACTGTAATTCTCCACTATTTAAAAGTTTGGAATCGCTTATATTACATGGTAACACAAACTATTCAGGTATGTTTCGATATTTTATATTTTAAGTGTTCAGTAGAGAAGTTAATGAAATGATAACAGTAATTATCCATTTACATGTTTGTTCAGGTATCAGCCTTAACTTCGATGTGGACTGTAATACAGTACATCATTCTGGACACACGTAAATGTCAATTTCTTAACAATGTACAGCTAATTATTTAAGACCTGTCAGGTTGAAAATATTAGAATTGTTTTATTCAGGTGTCTGCAGGCAAATTTGATTTTTTTTTATTGAAAACACTGATTCCAAACTTTTGAACAGCTGCATATAGTATTAAGTGATGAGTGAATATAGTCATGAGATCAGGGAAACAGAGGTCATTTTTCTTTTATTTCAATAATAAACAGTGTAATTATAAACAATTCATTCAATTACACTAAGCATGATCATCAATATGAAGTAAAAATATCACCATTTTTAAAATTTACAAGTTATAAGGACATGACCTGCATTTTCTGTTATTTTACTTCAACCGTTTTCATTTTTGATCATTTTTAAACTGTGATATGTCACGCTTTAGCTTTAAATTACAAAATGATACCTTACCCCTAGAACTTGCATCATTCCCAATTTACAGACAAAATTTAACATTTATATACATCGGTACAGTTCAACATTAAGTTACATTTTTTTCCCCAAGATGTGCAAGATTAAGCAAATGTATATACTGTAGAATAAAACCAAAGAGTTTCCTTAAATAAAATGTCAAGATCAACTAAAAGAGTGCTGGTAATACAAATAATGAACGGTCCTAAACACAGCTTACTGTACTGAATTACAAGAATTATCACCTACGCACCTGATTACTTACCCCAATCTGGAGGTAAACACCAACCTCAGTTTCCACAATTAAGACTGTGAAGAAGCCACCAAAAAAACTTTTTTTTTATTCCCATGTTTGAAAATGTTCAAAAAGCTTATCCTGTCGATTCTTCAGTTTACTCAAATCATTTCAAATATATACATACTACACACATTTTCATACATTATTTTCAAAGGGAAATTCCTTATCATGTTATGACTGACTTACTGAAATGATTATGAAGGTCCTAATCAAAAATGAAGGAACTATGGTGAAATTTTAGTGTCTGTTCATAAGCTGCTCTTTAGAATTAAAGTGGGGTGCATTAACGAAATAAGTTACGTAACTGAACAAAGGCTTTTAACACCCATCACGAATGTGGTGTTAACATCTTGAAAACATTTAGCCCCCCTAACAACCACTCAAACTGATCATGGACTGTATGAATCACAGTTCATGATCACTATGACAATTCATACTACATTCTAGGTGAAGGCGATATGGAAGAACATCCAGATGTGATAAGACAAGATATGATGTCATGACAGTATTAGGAAATACATAAAAGAAAAAAAAAAAAAAAAAAAAAAAAAAAATCACAGCTGCTCAATGACTTACTATAACCTTATTCATTTCGGTTCATTTGGAAGCAATAAAAAATTTGATTTCCTCATTAAATATAAATACGCAAACAGATTCATTTTTACTTCAGAAAATTTCCCACCTCATGAACCACATCTCACACAGCACAATTTGGTAAATCTGCAATGGAGTGAATCCCATCTCAGAGTAACAATGTGAAACACTGCTCACTGCTGATAAAAATGACAACTGAATCATGAGCTTTGCAGGGGAATGGGGCTGAACTTCTTGCCTTCACATATGAACGGACATGGGATGTTACAGGCACTGTGACGTATTCACTTTACAACAGGAAAAGCCTAGAAGAATCCCCCAGCGATCTGCATTTAACCTCCTTACCCTTTTGAATTAGGCTTCTCTATGGTTTATATATAAACCTATTATGGAAAGCCTATTCATGCAACAGGACTTGTTTTTCTTAGGTGCAATAAACTGTTCTTCCCTATTATGAGTCTATCCTAAGTGTATTGCCAAAACACTGTGTGCAAAAACATTTGCAAAGAGGCATAATGACATGAATGTTGCTGTATTTTAAAGCTAGTCCCTAACAACAAATAAGCATTTCACACCAGATTTCACACCCAGGAAGTAAAATCCAGTGTTTTAAAGTAAAAGGCGAGTACCATACGATACAAATTGCACGACTGTATATGAGCCCACTGGCTGATCAGTGTTCTATGCAAAGTCTTCTGCTGAACGAGACACCTTACAGCTGAGTCGTCCAGGGATAAATGTCAACAGAAAGAGACCAGAAATTCCTCTGCATGTTCAAAGACAAATGAGAAGCAGGACACTTAGGAAGCGCTTTGAAGACCTAAAGCATGTGAAGCAAGACAGGTTCCTTCAAACTGTACAGATGAGAAACACTGCACTGAACTGTTGGGTTCATAGAGATCATATAGAGGTCGGAAAAACAAACGTGTTTCATTTACTGAAGAAACCGTAGGACGAGAACACAAGGAGAGGATATGGACACCAATGGTTTCACTGTACTGTCGTCTTCTTCGCCATCTCCAAAAAGAAATGGCAATGCTGCCTGAGGAGCGATCATAGCATTCAAAACAAGCGTCTGAAGTCTTTCCAACATTTACAAAATTTGTCCTTAAGCCCAAAATACTTAGACCTTTCAGTCTTTAGTCTTTCTCTCCATCTTCACTGCTTCCTGAGTAAGACAACAGAGAAAATAAAATTTACTTAAGACTTCTGTAGTGAATTTCTGAATTTACAATGATGAGATTACAAGAGTTTAAGAAACGATTGAATGCATCATGAAATGTAGAAGCCCTCTTCCCTTTTCTTTCTGATATTTACGTTCAAAATTAATATTTTTCATATCCGGTCAGCAATACTGTTAACCAAAGTGAAAACTTACTGTCCCAATATTCAATTGCTTTTGTTTACACAAGTGTTTAATACAATGTAAAGAATGCTACTTTAATGTCCATTTTAGGTTTTAATTGTCCAAGTTTAAGCTAGTGCATGCCTCAAAATGTGAATATACACAGAGGTTAGCCTGATGCTAACAAAACATTGAGGAAGTTTCGGTCAGTAATTAGCATTACGTTAGCATTGGAAATCTGATGAATGAATTCTACTTCTGAAAAACAGCTTTTTTTGCATTACACATTCCTATACTTAGGGTAGGCATCACACAATTGTGATTTTATGACTGTTTATTTTACATATTGTCCTAAACCATAATAATCATCGTCCACTACTACACCGCTTTTATTTTCCTTGGAGCAACACGCATATGAATTGAGGGACATCCCATTC
Source organism: Pygocentrus nattereri (assembly GCF_015220715.1). Classification (NCBI taxonomy): domain Eukaryota; kingdom Metazoa; phylum Chordata; class Actinopteri; order Characiformes; family Serrasalmidae; genus Pygocentrus; species Pygocentrus nattereri. The sequence goes on from NC_051224.1 coordinate 10,024,993, forward strand.
TTAATCCCTAGGGTTTAATATGATGTCGGCCCACCCTTTGCAGCTATAGCAGCTTCAGCTCTTGCGGGAAGGCTTTCCACAAGGTTTAGGAGTGTGTTTTTTTTTCCTCCAGAAGTGCATATGTGAGGTCAGACACTGATGTTGGACAAGAAGGCCTGGCTCACAGTCTCCACTCGAATTCATCCCAAAGGTGTTCTTCCGGGTTGAGATCAGGACTCTGTGCAGGCCAGTCAAGTTCTTCCACACCAATCTCGCTCATCCATGTCTTTATGGACCTTGCTTTGTGCACTGGTGCACAGTCATGTTGGAACAGGAAGGGGCCGTCCCCAAACTGTTCCCACAAAGTTGGGAGCATGAAATTGTCCAAAATCTCTTGGTCTGCTGAAGCATTAAGATCTCCTTTCACTGACACTAAGCGGCTGAGCCCAACTCCTGAAAAACAACCCCACACCATAATCCGCCCCCTCCACCAAACTTCACACTTGGCACAACACAGTCAGACAAGTACTGTTCTCCTGCCAACCGCCAAAACCCAGACTCTTCCATCAGATTGCCAGACGGAGAAGCCGGACTCGTCACTCCAGAGAACACATCTCCACTGCTCTAGAGTCCAGTGGTGGTGCTTTACACCACTGCATTCAACACTTTGCATTGCGCTTGGTGATGTAAGTCTTGAATGCAGGTGCTCAGCCATGAAGCCATGAAGCTCTCTATGCACTGTTCTTGAGCTAATCTGAAGGTCACATGAAGTTTAGAGATCTAGCGATTGACTCTGTGATATGACTCTATTGACACTATGCACCTCAGCATCCACTGACCTCGCTCTATAATTTCACATGACCTACCACTTCGTTAGCTGCTGTCGTTCCCAATCACTTCCACTTATTATTGTTATAATACCACTGACAGTTGACTGTGGAATATTTAATAGTAAGGAAATTTCACAAGTGGACTTGTTGCACAGGTGGCATCCTATCATGGTACCACGCTGGAATTAACTAAGCTCCTGAGAGCGACCCTTTCTTTCACAAATACTTGTAGAAGCAGTCTGCATGCCTATGTACTTGGTTTTATACACCTGTGGCCATGGAAGTGATTGGAACACCTAAATTCAATCATTAGATGGGTGACTGAATACTTTTGGCAATATAGTGTACATGAGTAGTGAGTACCGTTTCTTGTATTCAGCTAAATGTTATGTATGAGAGACTCACCTCCTTGTTCAATATCGGAGTCTGTGAGGTGGGTGAGAGAGAAGCTGGCAATGCTTGCTGGCGAGATGGAGAAGCGGGAGTATGTGGAGGAGGGGCTGGTCCAGCTCTGCTCTGAGGAGCGGTTTGCGGGGGGTGGGGAGAAGTACTTGGAAGCCGCTGTGGCTCTGCTTGCAGAGCGGTCACTACCTGCTTTGGAGAGGAAAGATGGCTCTGCGGAGAAGTCGTCATCCCACTCAAATGCTCCACCTGTACAACAAGTAAAATAGTAAATTCACTTATTTTTCTTCAGTGGTACATTTTGCCAGAAGCACTGATGTGCAAAGAATATGGTGAGCACAACTGTAATAGACATTCTCATGTTACTGTACTTCTATTTTTCAGCACTTTACAAAAGAACATCACGGAAAGACAGCAGTACAGAATTAACATTACCTTCTTCATCTGTGGAGCTTTCCGAGTTGGTAAACCTGTTCAAGTAGCTGGAAGAGGCTGGCGGGCTGCTAAACTCAGATGCTTGGTTGTTGGGGCCTAATGTGTGATCTCCAAGTTCCTTCGTAGGGGTTTCCTGTATGGAGCGAGGTTCATTTAGTCACTTATTAAAGCTACACTATGAACTGTTTAAAGATCTATATGAATATAATTGCGAGCAAGTTGAAAGAGTGTACAAAGACAAGTCAGTCAAAACGTGGTGAAAGCTGCATCTTTGAGGATGTGAATGATCTACTACTGTCATCATATCTTCATCAGCATAAAGCTGATTTTGCATTTGGGACCTAAAAACATCGAGCTGGGCATTCTTTTTGAATCCGAGTGTGTGAGTCAGAAAAAGGGTGAAATTTAACCAGAAACCTCTGACTTATATGCTTATTTCAGGCTGGTATAAATGTATAAAAAGTGCAACTTATAAGGACCTATTTAGGCCATATAAGATATGATATGTAACATGTCAGGCTTACATAGACTTCCCCTTATTTTAAATGCAGTTGATCAGACATGACTGGTGTCTGAAGTGCGAACACTTTTTGGAGGCTTTTACCCTAATAATTACCCATTTGCCTAAAAGCAACAAAAAAGGTAACTGCCTTTGTTATTTTAATTTTTTATAATTATTTGGCAAATGTTTTTGCCAAACTACACCTTTTCTTATACAGATAAACTGCATGTTATATGTGTGGCAAGTGTTATACCTGATCAAAGAGGTAAACAGTCACATCATCAAAGAAGGACACTGTTCTCTTGTTGTCTCCATTACTGTCCCCTGAAGTTGTGGGTCTGGTAGTCTGGAGCGACTGAGGTTTCAGCAAGCTTTTCAGGTTGCAGGCATCACTGTTATCAGACACAATAACAGGTACCGGATGAACGACATCATCCTCACTTTCAGATCCTGAGCTATGCAGTCTGTAAGCACGCATGTCATCGTCCGAGTCATCACTGTTCTCATCCTCCTCATCAGCTTCCATGCCATCCTCTGATCCACCTGCCACAGCAGCTCCATCAAGCTTGCCAAGATATCTACCTTCCATGTCAGGCTCCTTTTTCTTTGGGCCTTCCGCAGAATAAGTCCTTGCTAGCTTTGCATGGACCACACTCTCTGTCGAAGGCTTTATTGAGGTAGGGGATGTTTCTTCGGGAGCTTCAGGGATCAAACTGGAGTTAGTTTGATCTACTAAGAGATCAGACAATGTCTCTAACCTTTCACCAATAGAGACTGGCTTTTCTTTATCCAAGTCCTCCTCTGTAGTGAAGACTAGCTCAGGCAGGTAAGACACATCAGTATCAGATGATTGAATGGCAGGACCAAAATGTTCTTGGTGGCCACCAGCCTTAGCTGCTGCCAATTCCTCTTTAGCATCAGTGAGATTTTTAATCCCTGCTATTGATCCATTCTCATCATTTGCGGGAGCGCTCACAGGCCAAGCAGATACATCTGCAGTTCCACCATTGATGTCATCATTCTTCTTATCCGTTTCTTCATTGTCGGAGAAGTAAGCAGAATCTCTGTAGTTTCCCCCAATAGGTGCATCACCAATTTCTTGGTCTCCATTTTCCTGAACATCAGGTACACTATCCACTTCAGACACAACAATTTCTGGGGGAGCCAGCATTGTCACAGCAGGTTCTTCTGCAGTACTTCTGTCCTCCTCCTCTGAGACATCTTTCATGCTTAGTTGAGAATTCCACTCAGGTGACTCAAGGTTCTCTGTTTCATAACCGCTATCAGCAGTTTTGTATGGTGGCTGAAGCTTATGAACGACAGGAGTGTCCAGTGACTCTATTTGTCCCACTTCTCTATGTATGTCTAGAGAATCTAATGAATCAGGTGTCTCAGCTGAATTCTCAACAGTTGGTAAAGGGGATGAGATGCTGTCCTCTAGAAGGCTATCCTGACTGATATGATCCAAACAAGAGTCCGAGATCAACAGTGAAGACATATCCTGAGATACATGGTTGCCCAAAAAGGACTCTTTCTGAACCATAGCCTCTGGTAACTCTGCATCTTCAACAGTCCTATTCTGATTCCCATTAAAAAGCATATCGCTCAAGGAGTCACTCCTTGTTAAGTCTTCAGTTAGGCTACTATCTACTTCTGTAAATATTTCTACAGGGAAAGAAGTCTGGGTTTTCTGCTCAGAAGATTCAGCAATTCCTGTGTACTGCCAATTCTCCTTAGGGGGTCTGGGGCTTTCTTCAAGGCTGGGGGTTTTGGCATCTATGCACAAAATTTCTACTGTGGCACTTTCGACAATGAGCTCATGACTGTAGGCTGGATTCACAATAGCGACCTCGGCGCTCTCAGAGGTAGACTCAGAAGCAGAATAAACCCAACCTATTGAGGAATCTAACTGAGCATTTTCTTCAGTGGAAGAGACATTTTTGTCTGGCAGCTGGTTGCTACAGGTTTCTTCTGTTGAGAATATTTCCGAAGGCACCAGTGTTTCACTTCCTTTTAAAGGTGATAAGAAATCTCCTAAAATAGGACTCACCAAGTCCAAGAATTCATCCCTTAGCTGTGCAGAACTTATTACAGATTTTGAGGAGTTACCAGTGATGTTCAGTCTATCTGGGGCAACTACATCATCGAAAGAGCTCACTGATAAATCTGTCTCCTGAATGTTTCTTGCCTCTGGCAAACTAGGGCTCTCCTTCATTAAGCTGTTTTCTTTAAGGAACAAGAAATTGTCAGCCAGTTTCTCTGTATTAAGAAACGTCATCACATCTGTATTATCTGAATCAAAGTCTCCTAGATGAACAGTTTCTTGTTCAATTCCTAAAAAAGTAGTGCTCAGACCTTCATTCTCCACTGTATCCTTTGTGTCACTGTGGAACGAACCACTCATTTGCAAATTCATTTCTGGAAGTTCCATGAAGCCACTTCTAAAAGAATGAGAGTCTTCCAGTTTTGAATCGTTCTCACTGAAAATGTTTGCATGACAAGGACTCTCATGATCACTTGACGACCATATATGGCTGTCCTGAAGAAAAGAGTCTTTAGAATCTATGCTCTGATGAAAGAAATCTGCATCTGTGCTAGATTCGTCTAATCGAATGTCCTGTAAAACAACATACTGATCCTTGTTTGATGCAGTGGCTTCCTCAGCACCTTGGCTGTCTATGACTCCTATGTCACTTTGGTTCTGCTCCTCCAACTGAATGTAATACTCATTTCCAGAGGTAGCCTCTCGAGCATCAAACACTGGCAATGTCCCCGGGACTTTAACCCCAGCCTCAGGGAAGTGGGCCTGAATGTCCTGCCGTGGCACCGGAAAAAACATGCTGTGGTAATTCAGCGTGGTGTCCATGGAAGAGCGATTGTGGCCATCATAGTGGTCATGCTTGGCTGCTTCCCATACATATTCAAAGCTGAGTCCACGACTTGTCTCAGTCACAGTGAGCATCTCATCCGGTTCTCGTCCATCATCAAACTGCTCTAGGATAGGAAAAGAGGAATGGCTGATGGTGGCCTGCCGGGTGGAGGGATTTGGTTTGAGAGAGCTCCAACGCTGCTCAAAGTCATCTTCAATTTCTTTTTGGCCCTGCATGCGAAGATATGTAAGCAGGCGGTGAACTTCCTCAGCTGTGGCCCTTTTGTCCGACGGCAGCCAGCAAAATTGCAATACTTCATACCTGCAAATACACATACAATTTTAGGCTGAATTTTTAATAAATATATAATAATGTTAATTAATGCCGGACCAAAAAAAAGCGTACTGACAAAAAATATCATCTTTATGTGAAACTGAAACCGAAATTCAGGACATGTTGGGCCAAAAAATGTGCCTTGAAAGAGAATTATTGGTCATCCAAGACAGTAAGTGCCTTTATTTTATTCATTTATTTTTTGCGCAGTGTCATCACCATGTATGAATTTTCCTGTTTGAAAACAACGGAGGCTGCAGGTGGTGTTAACGTACTACCAGGGACATTCCTTTCCTTTCCTGTCATTTTGCTTTTTTCTATATATCAAGTTAGATGTCATCCTTCCTAATGGACAAATCCTTGGGTACTTTTTCTCTGACAGTGCACTGTAGGCCTATTTAATATTTATTCTTTCAGTAAAATTTTTTTGCCACTTTTCTCTGGGGGGGGGGGTGGGGGGGGGTTATTTCGGTGAATCCCTAGAAAAACTTTTTATAAAAAATAGTAATAATAATAATAATAATTAAATAACAAATTGGAAAACAGTCTTAGACCACTCTGATGGACTCACCATCTTTCTGAGTAAGGTAGATCCAGCTGAGGCTTGAGAAGTTTGATTTGTTGATCTCTGATGACATGGTGCAATACCTCTCTATCGGACAGGTGAGTATAAGGTTGCTTGCCTCTTTCAAACAGCTCCCACAAGGTCACACCCAACGCCCTGAAAACACACAGATCTACCTTTACTAAAATTCCACCAGCCACCCTCAACTCTAATGTTACAAAGACATTACTGAAGAATGAATCTAATACAAATGTTACGTTCCTTTATTTCTCAGGTCAATAACACTATAATTTAAATCATTATTAGACACGGTCAATTTTCTAAGAAAACACATAAGGCATGCAACTGCATTCAAACACATTTGCATATTTGCCAAAAGGGAAAATATGTCCACCATGGTTATACTCTTGAAACTTATTACAAGCAAGTATCATTTAGCTGTTAAGTATGTGAATGTGAATGCAGCACAGCTTTGTACAAGTTTATAAATAATCTTTCTTCTACAATATGAAATACTGGCACCCTTGAGAAATGCATATGTTTGGAGACACCTACCAAACATTGCTGGGTTTAGTTTGTTCTGATGTTATCACACCTCCATGCAGCTCACCAACCAGCTCCGGGGCAAGCCAGCGCAAAGCTACACACTGATCCTCCTCCGTAGTGATGTAATCCTCCTGTGACATAACAGAAATGACATCATGCATTAGCGTTTCTTATTCTCAGCTTTTGAGACTAATAAAACAGAAAGTGCAGTTAACTGGGGCACCCTGGAAAGTAAAATTTGCTAATTAAAAAAAATTCTCCTATAAACCATACTAAGATCTCAAATTTAGTTTAACAATGCACAAAATGTGTATGTGACAGAGGATTAAAGCTCAACAGTTAAGTACAAACACTAGATAATACATTCTCTTGGTGGTCTAAGCTACAGCTGAAAAGTGGAAAACTTTGAATTTGTGAATTTGTGAGTAAAAAGAGGATCAACATAAAGTGTTAAGTTTAAGTTAGCATTTTCACATCTTTGATGAAAGAAAACGCAAACTCACTTTAAATCTCGAGGAGCCAATGCCATAGTCTCCTATTTTGACAGTCAGGTCTGTTGTAAGGTAACAGTTCCTCAATGCCAAATCACTGTGGAAGAGGAAAGCAAAATATAAACACACCTATAAATCACCACTTTGTACAGCTAAATTTGTAAACATGAGAGCAGCATGGTAGTTAAACCTTTTAAATGGTCTAAATGTCAAAATTCTTGAATGCTTTAATGGTCTAAACGTCAAAACAGTGAACTGGGTTACCAGTCAAAGATTATGCAAAACTCTTATCACACCCAAATCTTTATTACACAACTCCTGCAACTTTTTGATGACATTCACACACTAGCTCCTTACATGAAACACAGCCAGCCAAAACATGTTGTGTGTCTAAAGCTTATTTCTTTAATTTTGCATTGCAGCTATGAGGCTAACATAACAGCTCTAAATTCCTCTTTTACAGGTTCTACTCAGTGAATGTATTTACGTCCAGACTGTCTATGCCTGTGTTTTTCTCTGTTCTCCCCTGAGAAAATTACAGGCAGCAATCAAATCAATGATGGTCTGTTAATTTTAGTCTCTCTGATATGCATTTCTATGATTTTCCATGCAGATGTCACCACAGTTTGGGGGAAAAAAAAAGGTTTCTGACCACTGCTACTCACTGTGCTTATCCCTGTTTAATAACAAAAAAATGGATGCACTAGAAGAGACAAAGTTCAACCATCTAGACCAAGTAAATGGTCTGGGTGAGAAAATTTTCCACTGTCCTCTCTACAATGGGAGAGCATTAGCAGGATAATAAAAAAGTCAGTCTGAAGGCTGATTAAAGGGGCCAGTTACAGGTATTAAGCATTACCTTATATTTACACATGCAAAATATCATCAACTTTTTGTTCCCTAAAAACAAAAAACAATCATATGTCCATGTGTGCTGCAAACTACCAGGTGTAAAGAAAAAATAACCCACTAGGAATTTGCTTATCTTGCGATTATTTCATTGCCATCCACATTAAATTTTAGTGTTATTACTGAGAAGGCATGTACATTTTTTATTATTGATGTCCCCTGATAGACTAATCCAATCCAGAAAGGGCTTATTTTAGCCAAAAAAGGTTTTGTTTGACACAACCGTCCATTAACATTTAGCTCCAACAGCCTTAAAGATTCATGCTTTCAACATTTGCGAAAGAAAAATACAAATGATAATTTTTCATCACCTCCACATAAGCACTATGTTCATGTTTTGAATGTGTCATGACAGCCCAAAGAGTATGAGTGTGAGGGAACAAGTGAAAGCTGGACGCCAGCTCTAACCTCCAGTTTCAAGTAAGGGTGAACAAAAAGACTAAAGCTTCAGTGAACTGTATGGCAATCTATGTAAAGCGTAAATTCTATGTCAATTCAGTGTATCGTTTTTTCAGCAGAGCCACTCTGGTTTCTGATTTTATCTATTAAAAATAACAATAATACAAAAGACAAAAACCCCTTTGTTGCACTGTCAAAGTGATCGTTACAGCCTACATTTAAAAAAAAAAAAAATTATAAACAGTACTGGATACTCCATTGTAGAAAAGTTTTCATACCCTTAGTTTCTAAGAACAGCTTACAGGGACTCATCCTGTTGTTTCTGCTCTCCCCCTAGCAACAAAATCACTGATGCTGGAGCTTTTCCCGACTAACTCACACAGCATCAGGATATTGTTCCCAGGGAGGAACACTGGGCTCAAAAGGCATTGCAGCACATATGGCGACTGATTCAGTTTGAGTACTTATGGCCAGTGGGGCTCTGATTTCAGCTTGGCCCCGTCACCACCTCTAAGCACAAGTTCCAGGCGGCTCTTTTACCCCCTGCTCCCGGGACATCGCTGACACTAGTGGTCTTTGCTCTTACAGCTCTAGACTACTGTCAGTCTAACTGAAACCACTGCAAGATAAATGTACAGATATTTTGGACACTGTATCCTGCCCTTGGCAAACACTGCTCATACAAGTACTGACATTCAGTCACTGAGAATCAGAGCAGCACTTTTGGCCGTACATGGCAAATTCAGGAAGCGCAAAGCATAAGCACCGCATCAAAGGTACTGCTAGGTTTCATGTCACCATAAACAAAAACGTAGACAAACAGCTATATACCACCAAGCACTTATCCTTTCCAAGACAGAAAGACAAAAAAACAAACAAAAAACAAACAAACCAAAAAAAAAAAAAAAAAAAATGGTTGGCATCATTACAGTCCATATCATTTGGACATGTTTAAAAAAGCTCTTCTGCCATTTTCTGAACATTTCTTCACTGCTCTATACTGTTTTCCTCAAGCCTCTAATACAAACTGATAATGCCTGCCCAGTCTTTTCTAAACAGCCCACTGCAGTCACAGGGTCAGGGTGCAATCTTTATAGTAGGGTTTGTTGCACACCACTTCCAGTTCACAAGGCTAAAGCTGCATTCACTGTGGGAGTGGCAAGCAGCGCCTTGTAGTAAATCAACTTTGTGACCCAAAAGCAAACCGGCAACAGCATTTTCACGATAACTGTTACGACACAGTACGGAAGCTCCATGACTCCTGTTATAGTCCAATTACAACTCTGCCCCTCATGCATACACCCCCCCAAATGTGAAAAGGATCCTTTTACACTCGAACCGCAGAATCATCATATCTCTGTACCAAAGGACAGTCGACACCCTGCAATCCATGGAAGCTGTGTAATTGGACTCCTTTCCGTGTATTCTGAGCATGCAAAACAGAGCGCACCAAGCTGAACGCTGCACAACACCCTAAACGGCCCCGTCCTTGCTTCCACCAGACACAGCATACTGGCTGGGTTCAAATGAAAATGAACCGCTGCCTTTAAGAGACTGCCTTTTTTGGAGAAAATCAAGACAGAAGAGATGAGGCTCCACAGGACCAGAAACACATATGGGTTGCCATAGAAACAAGTGAACAGCATTGTCACTCGTTTGCATGGTTTTATGACTTGGCAACATGAGATGCCTCCTTGATCATGTGTCCAATGCATGAAGGTTAAGCAATGTCAGAGCAAGTGGGTTAATGATGGAGCTTACAAAATACATTATGAGAAGTGACTGAAAACACACTACTACTTTAAACTACTTTAACCCTTTAGGGCCCATTGCACCCATGGATGCAAAAACATACTTCAGTACTTACACTACATAACTTATTAAAAAATTAATAATTGTTACTGGATCATTTTAGAAGCAGTAGCAAGTAATTCAGAATAATTAAATTCAGTGCTGCGTAAAAGTCAGAGTCAGTCAAAACGGCCATTAAAACAGCCATTAATTTCTTCATTTTTCAGCATCAGGAAATAAAACAAAATACAAAGCATACATTTAATAAATTACACAAACATCTCATCAGTTAAATGGAATTTCTTTTTTTTCCTTAATATTTACTGGGTCCACTCTTTGACTTTATTACAGTCTCCATTCCTTTTGGGAGACTCGCTTTGTGTTTTTAAAGAAATCTGCATGGAAATTTTTCCACATCTCCGAAGTTCAGTCTTAAAGGTTGGTTACATTTTCTGCTTTTTAGTATCCAAGTAATTATAAACCCATTCAATGGCTTTGAGGTCTGTACTCTGGGGTGGCCAGTTCTTTGTTCTGGGAGCTTCTTATATTTGTGAAATTTCCCAATGAGCAAAGGTTTCTTGACAGCTGCACATCCCACAGCGTTTAGTTGTCATCTCACAGTGGGAGAACGGACAGAATCAAAGGGAGCAAAGAACTTCTGTTTATCTGATGGTGACAGTTATGGTGGTCTATCAGATGCATGGCTGTTAAGAGTCCCATTTTCTCTATACGTTTTGTATCATTTTTAAACTCCAGTTTTGGAAACTCCTAACAATCATTACACCACTTGCACAGAAAGAGAAATGACAAAGGACATGAAGTAAAAAATCTCCTCAGAAATATCTGCTAAAAAAAAAAAAAAAATGAATAACTTGTTCTCACTGTCATTTTAACTGGAAACTGAACAAATATTTGACTTGCACTGTACAAATGTAGTAGTTCACAGATAATTCATAATAGTCTTGAGGTTAATAACTGAATTATTTAACTAAGATGTCCTGTTCAAGGAGAAAAACCTGAATATCAATACAAAACTACAGTCAGACGTCCTCTGTGCGCTGTGTCTATCAGTATTTTTTTGGACGGGAGGAAAAGCGAACCTGTGCAGGAAGTTGTGCTTGTGCAGGTGAGTAACCCCAGCAGCGATCTCACATGCCATCTTCTGAAGCTGCAGCAGCTCTCCGTTCCTATACAGCCAGTCATGCTGAGCTGCGTAGCTCCTCAGGTCCCCCTGCGCAATACAGCACAAATAAGACACCACACACACAAGAGCAATGTTGCATCTGCTAAAACAGATACACAGTATAACATGGAATCTATTAATGAAAACTAAGTAAATTAAAAACATTTACTGGCACAGGATATTACACTTACATATTGTCCATATGCTCATAATGTACAACATAACATTGTGAAATTCAGGTTATGCTTTTCATAGAAACCACCACTGAGGGGCAGCAATCTCTCTCTGCACAGCTACTTTTACTGCCACCCAGGGACTGGACCAAATAAGGGAAAGGCCATTTAATGAAGCGTACTACATGCTGTGTCACAGCAATTTAAAAATAAAAGAGCAGCAATCAGACTGGCTTGGAGGCACTGGGCTGTTCCCCTGGGTCCAGTTTCTAGGCATGCGGGCCAAAGACCAGTTTAGGAGACAAGAGCAGTCCTAGGTGAGACGACATCTGGTGCCAGCAGGGAAATAGGCCAGGGTCAAATCATCTCATTAGCCCAAATAACTGTTACTGTTAAGTGCCAGCCACTGTACAACCACCATTTAAATCTTCTTCTCTCACAATTGTGCAAAATGTTTTAAAAAAAATGAAATTTGCACATACTACACAATATGGCAAAACTAAAAAAATACTCTTGCAATATCAAAATCACGTGGCACTACATGAAGAATCTTTCATTTGCAATTGAGACAGTGGGCACGTCACACTTATAAGGGCAGCAGAAAAAAACATTTCATAAATTTCAAAAGATCTTTCAAATAAAGATCCTACACAAACCTAGTCATCAAGATAACAACTAGGAAAGACTTATAGAGACTAAGGCTGAACGGTTTGGGGAAAATGTCAGATTGTAATTTTTTGAACAATAATGTTGCTAAAATTTAAATTGCTCTTGTATTAAGATCTAGTCTCAAGAGGTGGGAAACAATAGATTCAACTCGCATGTTAATTGCCAGATTTATTGAGGTGCTAGAGTTGGAAAATCACCAAATTGCGCTGGTACTTAGATCCCCAATCCTGGTCTAAATCATCTATAGGTATTTCACAAGCAGCATGTTGTTAGGTTAAGTTTACCCATAAAAACTTAAGACAGTGGTGCCAATAATTTACAGGGTAGTACATTATGACACTACTGTTGCACTGCTAGGAGAAACAAATCCTGTGCAAATACAAAAAAGATCACAGTTGCACTTGTATGACAGCTGTGACACAGGTTAAGTTGCTGCTAGCTAGTGTTTACGGTATTTATAGTCCACCGGGTAATACAAACGACAGAAATAAATCCTGTGCTTGTAGAGAAAGATGCTCTTGATGTACGAAATGCTCAAAAGTTGTTTAGTGTGGGGCTGTAATATCACATGTAAAGCCAGCAACAATTTTAAGATGATGATGATGATTTTTATTCCAACCATACATCCATTACTGCTGGTGTGGATTTCCTTGCTTAAAGATGTAGAAAAACAATGCTAATAGCATTGTGAGAATGCCTTGCAAATTAAAATGCAAACTTTTTTTTACACAGTGCTTTGGTTTTTACAGGTACAATGCCAATTTGTTCTACTTACTGAAACTAATACTTTTTCTAAGCATTTTATGTAGTTTTGATCTCTGTGCCATTAAATTGTATTACTACACGACAATTTTAAAGCACTAGTGTGTCATGCTCAAATTATTTACATACAGCTCTGCTACGGGCTACTCTCAAAATTGCAGCTCTTGCGATTTGAAAAATTACTCGTTCAAACTGCAATACTGATATAAAAAATGTTTCACTCCTAAAGGAGATTACAGTGTAACAGTGGCTGACATCAGAGAGTCCTTATATCCTAACATCCACGTCCAAAGTGCCATCCACGAAATGCAGTGACAGAGACACAGATAATGCTCACACTCATAAAATGTATGAGCAGATTTCGGTAAAAATGTCAAGCACAGCCAAGGTGATGGGTAGCTATGTTTTCATACAGTCAAACTCAGCTGCCTTCCAAGACTGCTTCACAACAGGCCTCTCCATTGTTCCAAAATACCATCTTTCACTAAAGCTCATCAAAAAAAATTGTTGTTATACCAAAGTTAAAAATACATTTGTAATCATGTTGAGTGCATGATTATTAATATGTCAACTATAAAAGAGACTCCAGTTGGTAAATAACGGGGCCAAAGCACTTAGAGTGTCACTGATGGCCTGCTGTGGGTTAAACAACTATGGCCCATAGCTTGAGTGACTGCATAATGGATGCAACATGCTTTACTGAGTGAAATCCTGTTTTAGTGTCAAGGCTAGAACATCTCACATAACACACCCTTGTCAACAACAGAGGGGGAAATGAGTAGACAGTGTTCGGCTGTGGTTCAACCTCAACCACATTTACTGCCAGTGGGTTTTATGTTTAAGGGCGAGTGTTCCAGATACAAATTAAACCTACTCCTGAACTCAAGTACTCTCTGAATAGGAATTCAACATGCAATCCCGTACAATCCCAGTTAAACTCTGCAATAGAGTGCCTGAGAATATTAGCAACACAATCACAACAGGTGTTTTTAAATCCATGTTACAACACATCTGCTCACGCTAGTATATACCTACATGTTTAAATTCCATTCAGTTTATATTCATTAATTTCTAAATTGTGCTGTCTTTTTCCATATAAACCATGATCTTGTAGCATACAACTACAGTGCTATGCAAATAAATATTCCTGTATTCCATACAATAAGGCAGTGCTTAATCGATATTCTAAACAAAAAGGGTCATGAAAATTCCTTGACTTCAACTGCTGAAAAAAGTTCTATTTGATGTTATTAGGGATTTGAGGTTATTAGACATGACCTTTCAATATGAAGCATAAAAGCTCAGATGAACACTTCATCCAATAGGTGGAAAAAAAATTAAGCCGACTGCTTGTAAAAAAGTAACATCGTACTTCCTTATCATGGATATGAAATACTTTGTAAATAAACAGCTGTGCTAATACAGTACAAGCTATAAACGACCCCGCATGCTATGTCCTGTTCTACATTCCCACACTCATCAGTGTACATCAGCACATACGCAAAGACATATACACGCAAAGAGCAGTGTCCTGAAGACAGCCTTTACAGGAGAGACAGTCACTCAGCCCAGCAGCAACTGGCATTCTGCAAGGCTACTCCAATTGCAGCTATATTTCTGTCCAAAATGCAATGAGTCAGGGTAACCACTGTTTACCAGTGATACACATGGACAACAATCATCGATCAACAGAGCAGACCTCCTAGACCAATTCTGCCTGGGAAACTAGTGTTTAAATAAATAAATTAAAAATAAATAAATAAATAAATAAATCATTAAAAGAACAACAAGTCTGTCACCAGGGGTTCCAGACCAACCCGTTAGTAGACAATACTTTCTCTCAATGACGGTAAAAATTTGTCTTTTACTGCAATTCAACAGTTTCACTATACTGTTAGAAATAAAGGTACCATGCAGGTATATGATTCGTTGATCAAGGTACAAACATTGCAAATGTTCCCTCAAAAGTACGGCAGTGGTTTTAAGGTCCAATTGTGTACCTTAAATAAGTATCTCCCAGTGGAAAAGTAGATATTTGTATCTTTTTATACACTATTTTTTTAAACAACCTATAATAAAAAGTCTTGAGACGAGACGGGGTGCGTTGAGTCAGTACAGCTTAGAACATATCATTTCAGTGGATTATGGTTCAGTTATGTTCCCTGACTAAATGGGATGTACCCATGAGGGTACCACCACAGAGACAAGAGGGGTACTGCCCCAGTGACAGTGTCGTACCTTTCTCTACATTTTACCATAATAACAGTACCAACCATTTAATACAAATGTCTGAGAAATAAAGGTAATAACAAATGTTTCACTAAATTTAACAACAGCAGGGTCAAAAAATAGGCACTGACTCTTAAATTTTACATTACTTTGACAGTATAAATACACTGGTCCCAAAAAAAAAAAAAAAAAAAAAAAAGCAAGCAGGTTCTTTAGGTTTTGTGTGGAGATTACTGAGTCTGAGTACAAACAAGCTTGTTTTAATGAATCTGAAAGAGTTTTAGCAAATTGAAAAAAATGAACCATAGTGAAATTCTCTAAAATTCTTCAAAGTATTAGCTGGAAAAAATGCTAAGGAATCAATGTGACCAACGAGTTTATTTAATGTTACTTCACCAAAAAAAGTCCACAGTACATACATGCTACTATAGCCAAAATTTCAAAAACTGTAATTATCTTCTGCAAAAAAATCAGAGTAAAAACAAATACAATTTCTGAGGGGATCTTTCTGTTGTATATCATTTACAGCACGTGAAGCTACAAGATAAAATAACTCCAAAAAACATGTAATGAGATCAGACTGAACATGAATAAAATTTGCCTGACAAAAAAAGCTATTCACTTGCATGGGACAGTGCGAGGCTGCAAAAAGGTATTTTGACTAGCTGTTTCACTTTGCATCGAATTACAACACCGTAAATAAGTAAACCTTGGCCAATCAAAAAGAAGAGGGCAGGTTGTGGTTTCCCCTGGGGGTAAAAATTCAACCTAATGTTGTTAACACTTGCGAAAAACAAACTAGCCAGTTAGCTAGTTAACGTCAGCTGTTTACATTCCTTACAACAGCACCTTAGGATTGTGATATTTTTACTCCAGCCTGACAAAGAAAACAGCGAATTGACAGTCCTGTGAAACCGTGGCTTAAGTGTACCGAGTCCCAAACAAAAAAGCAAAACAAAAAAGTAAAACAAGTTAAACAACACTGCATCTTCATCCTAAAATGCTGGCACCTCCAGGCGTTCATCACAAGGCAGTAGACAGCAGTCTTCCCACAATGCTCCATCTCTGTAGCTTCTAGTTTGCAAGAGCAGGTCAGAACCTGTGCTACAATGGCAGTTCAGTGACGAACAGCTCCGCAGAGGGTGCAGACTGCATTATGCAATTCTGGGCCACAGTGAGCTCATCCTGGCCCTGAGGGACAGAGGTGATGGCTGAGTGCCATCCACCTGCTCCAGCTCTGGAGGACTTTGGCCCAAAGCTGCAGCGTCTCACGGCTGGGCAGGTGCTTTCAGTGCATCCTGGCTGCTAACCACGAGGGCTTTGCAGCCACCTAAGTGCTTACACAGCCTTAACAAGCTCCACTTCGGCATCATTTTAGCACCCACACAGGGAATCTGATCCAAGGGAATATTGTTTCTTTCGTGTGATTGCATTTGGAGACTTTGTGTTAAAATCAAACACAAACAGCATAACAGCAGGGGATGCTGTTAACAAATTATGCTGAATATCAAATAACTAAACTCAGAAGTTGAGTGTGCATGCGCGTGCGTGCATGCTGCCCGTTACAATAACTCCCGTTCATGTTTTTTCGTTTTTCTTCTTAACTTTTATTTATCTTTTTAATAGTTTATTTATTTCACGAGGCAACTTAGGGAAGCCGTGCCCTCTTGAAACATGCTAGTAGACAGAGTCTTGGTCTGTTTTTTCACCATGAAAGTGCTTCTTTCATTCTCGTGGTCTGCCGCTTCACAGCAACATGGCCATTGTATATGTACATAGTTTTATTACATTCAGTATTTTGTTCAAGATTTAATTATTTATTCTCATTATGCTTTAGGCTAACAATACCTGTTATTACGATAGTCAGTATCAACTACCAAAATGCTACTGCATTAAAAAATGACTGTAAAAATGTTTACAGTTTATCTGCATTAGGACAGCGGAACTGCAGAGTCAGAAGCACTTAATGTTGATCAGATTTGCAACAGATTTATAGGAGAGTTTAACTAATTAGGCTAGGCTCATATACCTATACATACATTCATTCCTCAAAGGAATAAATATAAAACTGCAGGTTTTCATAAAAGGCAGACCTAGATAAGACTCCGACTGGCAATGACTAATGTTAAATCCATTTCAATTTGGCTCTATCTATCCCCTGAGACCATTACTTTACAAGGAACTGTAATCTTGGCCTAGAAGCGACACATGCGCACATTACAGGCTGCGTTTCACAGTAACTTGCAGGCGAGGCGATAAAATGCACCAACACAGCAAGAAGGCAGAGTGACAGTGGCGGTAAACAGAGCCTGTTGCTTTATTGGGCTATGAGGGAACTGGAGAGCGCCTTGTGCAGCTATGCAGCTCAGATCTCTGTCGGGCACAGGCAGCAGGACCAAAATAGATCAAGAAAAACAGAAAATAAATCACCCAGAAAGAACGTGCTCCATTCACATGGAGCATCCTTAGAAATTGTGCTTATCTGGTTCAGACTCAGAGATAAAGCACAATGTTGAGGGTAAGGAAGAAAACAAATGTGGCAAAACTGGCCATACTAAACAAAAGCATAAAACAACAAGCTTAAATATCAACCAATTAAAGGAATACAGAGAATTTATAACAAGCATGAAAAACAAAATGTATACTGGCACCATAAGCAGGGAAAAAGGACAGCACAACTTACCAGTTCACAGTACTCAAACACCAGCAGGAAAGGAATGGCTTCAACGCACTGACCAAGACACTGCAGTATATTTGGGTGCTGAAGAACCCTATAGAATCACACAAAAGGGTCCACTGAGATGCAATTGCTTGCCTTCAGAAATACACATCATCAGCAAAGCAATGCAATGTCACTAGAAGAAGAAAGATGGTGCTGCTAACACAGAAGGAGAATTAAGCTACAGTGCCAAAAGGCTCAAAGAAAACTCAAACAAAAGCCTCATCATGAAACTGTAAACCTGCTAGACGTTTGAACATTAAATATCTTGTCTTTGCAGTGCATTCAATTGAATATAGGTTGAAAAGGATTTGCAAATCATCGTGTTCTGTTTTTATTTATGTTTTACACAACGTCCCAACTTCATTGGAATTGGGGTTGTAATAGTAACAGCCCCACTCTTCTGTTCATATGTGAAAAACTTTGTGTTTTGCTTTGTAATTCATAAGAAAATACATTTTTCAAAAGAATTCATGATTTTTAAAGAAAATAATGCTGGTAGAGATTCTGCCAGAAATATCTTACCTGTATGGGTCACCCTGCTGAAGGAAGTCATTCTGCTCTTTAGAGTTGGCATTGGCCTTCAGCTCTTTCACCACCACTCTGGCTGCACCAGGGTCTGAGTAGATCTCACTAAGCAAAACCTGTTCAAGATGAACCACAACGGCTTAATCAACACACAGTCTCAACAGACTGTTGCTGGCTTTCCCTACTGGGAGAAACAGGAGAAACAAGAAATAACAAAAGAAGCTGCAATAGGCTCTGCCAAGAGGAAAAAGCACTTCCTGAAAAAAAGGCCTATCCAGCAGAGTTGGCCCTGGCAGCTGATGAGAATGAGGATGTCCTTATGGTTCAGCCAGGCTCAGTCTACCCAAACAGCAAAAAAACTGGGGAACCGAGGAAACAGCTTTCCCATTAATTCTGCTGTCAGTAAATACACACATACGCTAGAGATGAACAGCATGTGCACAATGTCACGCTCACCCACACGTCACACTCCAGTCCGTACGGGCCAGGGCACATTGACAGCAGAGAGACGAGAACAGAGCATCAACACCAAAAACAAAACAACATTAGTGCTTGCCCTCTTTGCCACACAGGCTGAGAGTGTCAGTTTAATCTTAGCTTTCAGGGTTATAAATATAAAAAAAATGCCTGGCTAATTGAAACCAATTCTGAGGAGCTACTACTAATACAGATTACCAATAATATCAGCTGTTCTTCACTGGAGGGAATATGCCCCAGAGACGTCTTGGAAAAGCGTATGTTAAGTTAATACACAGGTAAGCACACTCTAGGCACACACCCAGACATTGTAGGCTGTAAATAGAACAAGCCCCTCACCTTGCCAAACCAGCCATTCCCAATCTCCTGAATGTAACTGAGTGTGTGGCGTGCCACATGTGGGCCTGTCGAGACTTCTGAAAATCAAACACAAGACAAAAAAAACAAACAAACAAACAAACAAAAAAAAAAAAAAAACAGGTGACAATTCACCTAACACAGAAACTCATAAAATACTATATATTAGCAGTGTATTGCGGATTATATTAAAAAAAATCTTGTACATGCCTCAGAAATGCATGGCTTTGCAAAGATGTAAAGCTACTTAAACCTAATGTAAAGAAACCAGTTGTGTGCCTTTACTCCCATCCACCACAGCCATTCACAGAAATAACTCAGTACTGTTAAAGTACAATGTTCACAGAGCACAAATTTTACTCAATGTTAAGATCTATCTTGAATGATAAGGGTATAGTGTCCCAAAAACATCTTAGTATTAATATCATCTTTTCTCAAAGAGAGATTTGTAACTGTTATGCTTACCTTACCATTTAAGAATCATCTTTGTGCAAAATATTTTTTGGGAAACCCTGATCTTACATAAACAGCAAGACATTACAGCCATTTATACCTGGCAAATCCAATGGTTTCAAATATGTCTCTGGTGACTGGATTTTATTCTGAAGGAAGGGTACCACACATTTACTATTTAAGTCCCTCTCTATGTCTGTTGTTAGAAGAAAAAAAAACTGTCTCGCCAGTCCTGATCTGTTTACATGTAAAGGCTATTACAAATGTTCAGATCACATGGAAATTGCAAACAAAGAGGAGATGAAGTGAAGACGCTGTGCAAAGAAACTGGTTTGAGTGACTGGTACCCACTCGCTACAACACAGTTTGTGCATTTAATTGAAATTAATTGCATTTGTTTTGTTTACTCAAATTGGGCTCTAAAGAAAGTTTTTTTTTCCTATTTAAGAAGCTGTGCATTTGTTATAGCCATCTCATGGACAAAAGTTTCATCAGAGTATTTATGTGAATGCAAGGTTAATACGAAACTCATACAGGCCCCTTTTCCACTGTCGAAACAAAGGGCCATACTGTGCCGTTCTACGCTGTTGTGGACTCATGAGACCTGTCACCATTTTTGATTTGTTGTGCCGATAAATTAGAACCAGGAAATACTGAATAAAAAACTTCAGAAACGAGTGGATAACTACTAAGAGGCTAATAGCTACACACAGAAAACATACTACAAAACAA
Source organism: Pygocentrus nattereri (assembly GCF_015220715.1). Lineage (NCBI taxonomy): Eukaryota > Metazoa > Chordata > Actinopteri > Characiformes > Serrasalmidae > Pygocentrus > Pygocentrus nattereri. The sequence continues at coordinate 10,045,327 of NC_051224.1, forward strand.
GTTTGATTCCATCCATCACTGCAAAATTTTCCATCTATCACTCCAAAGTCTTTCACATGCTCTTAAATCCTTTATCCTCTAAATGGGTGATATTTGAGCTTCTATTACTGAAACAGCCTGTACTGCAGCAGGCTGAACTCAAAGCACCACAGAACAATTCTGTTTTATATTTCTGCTGGTTCAACACCATTTGTTCGAATTTGCACTCTCAGAATCTTTATCCTCTAAAAGAGTGTTTGTAAGCATTGGTTAGCTGTGTGCAATGTACACTTGCATTAGTTTAGCCTAGCAGGCTACAGAACAGGTTCAAATTCTGCTTTCTGTCACTACAACACCAATCAGTCGACTTTGTTCTTGCTGTTGTAAGTTGCATCATCTATACTTGTGATATCAGAGCACCAGCTAGTGGGACAGCATTGGAGTTTGGATCTCTTCAGCTAGCTTAGCTAGGAAGCTAATGTTACAGCTCAAAAAGCCACCGGTTTAATTTCAGCTTTTTCCCTCTAACACCAGCCACTCAACTTTGCTTCTTCATATCTGAGTTGCTATCATCTACATTTGGATCAGTAAAGCTTTTGTTCATTAGAATCAAACAATTTGTTTGGTGAGCAGAACTGGCAGCATGCTAACTAAGCTAATGCTAACCAGCTAACTTTACTCTGCTTATCAGCACCGTTTAATCATTAAGTTAAAGTTAAGTGATACTTTTTTAATCCCATAACTGGGGAAATTCCACCTCCGCATTTAACCCATCTGTGAAGTGAAACACCACATACACACTAGTGAATACACACACACTAGGGGGCAGTGAGCACACTTGCCCAGAGCGGTGGGCAGCCATATCCACGGCACCCGGGGAGCAAGTGGGGGTTAGGTGTCTTGCTCAAGGACACCTCAGTCATGGACTGTCAGTGCTGGGGATCGAACAGGCAACCTTCCAGTCACAGGGCCAGTTCCCTAACCTCCAGCCCATGACTGCCTCAAAATTAGAATCTGCTGTCAGATTGAAGCTTTGATGTTCATTGCATGGCGGACTTGTGTACTACTTTGAGTTATTTGGCGTTAGTGTGAGTAAAAGTCTTTGAGTTTTAAATAATGCAGCAGAATGCAGTGGCACAATATTGACATAAAAGCAATCAGCAAACAGCTCTGTCATTACATTATCCCACCAAACGGTGCTGAGGCCCCAAGTATGGTAAGCTAACATGGTTTTTAAGCGTTCCATGTGGAAAAGCCATTGGAAGTGTTCGAGCCTGCAGCGGAAAAGAGGCCATATACAGTCAATGGTCCTGACTCCTATGCAGTTTGTAGTGTGTGCACAACTGTATTCTTGTTACAATGGAGGCTCCCAAGAGTAACTGTAGAGCCTCTGTTTACCCCTACTATAACAGCAACAAGTATATATAACAATAACAAAAATGATAAAAGACGTAAATATGACACATTTTTAAACAGCAGGGTACCAGTCACTAGTGATGTAACCTACTTTAGAAAGGTTTTAGGACGTTTTCTTATAACAGCAACCCACTGGTAAATCTGCTACTTCATTTAGCAAAAATGTTACTGTGAGCAGGCAGAAAACAACTTTTGGACTCCAAAACAAAACCCAGTTTCATTTATGTTCATTTTTCATAGATACAGGCCACCTGACCTCAGGAGTACCCTCAGATTTAGGTTAGGAGGCGGTTCTGACCTGCTATCCGGGACAGCTGGAGGTGTGGAGGTCCAGGAAGGGGCACAGGTGGTACAGCTAGGGTGTACACTTCAGCAGGAGACTGCATGGAGGGGGTGTCCTCCGCTGGAGGGGTGAAGTCAATCTCATCCTCAAAATTGTCCTCAAACTCCTTATTAGAAAAAGGTTCAAATTAGATGGACAGAAGACACTGAGTAGGGTTGCAAAAGTTCAGTGCTAGTTATGCTGCAGCTCACCTTGAAGTTGATCTCTCGTTCTTTGCAGCAGTTCACACAGTTGAGCAGCAACACTACAAGGGCCACCAGCATAGACAGAGACAGCAGCAGCAGGAGGTTCAGAGAAAAATGCACCTCTCCTGCAGACTCTCCTGCTGAAGTACAACAAAAGAACACAGCATGAAGAGGACAGCCTATGCAAACAACTATTAAGGTGATTTACTAAGGCAGTCAGGTTATGGTCAACACGGTGCTCCCATCCTGGGATTGAAACCATTTCACATTGTTGATCTTACAATTAAGAGACAACACATAAGTGAGTGTAATGGTGATTAACATCACTGCAGTTTGTAAAAGCAGTGATGTTATTCACCGTAATACACAACCTCAAGCAGTCTATTGCTTTTATACAGTATTACAAAATAAGACAAAGGTAAAGGAAGGAGGCCGCAACATGATTTAAATATACATTCTTTCAACTTCTTTCAAAAAAGTAGTTCCATCACCACAAAAGTTGTCTTAAGGGTAATCTCAGCCTCAGATGCTTCGCCTGATATCTACTGTAGGCTAGCCACAATTACTGTCAGCTGGCCAACTATGAGCATTATCTAATTGCCAACCGTAGGTCCATGTGTAGACACTTTTCCAAGCAGTTAACCTGTTCCACACATCACATTAACAAGTGAGCCTTTTTAAGCAAGACACAGCTGTTGGATTGCAAAAAAACATGCAATCCAGGCTATGTCTAGAAGCTATAGTTAGCCTACCATTTCAGCAGCAGCAACCCATCTTGAAAATATTCACCAAAATGTATCCGATTCAGTCCCACCTCAAATTCACACCCTTATGCTTATGGGCATGTGCATTCATTCAGCGCTGAAACAATGCAAAGCAAAATGAGTAAAAAGTCTGTTGTCTCAATATATTAATCTAAACAGCAGCAAAATTATTTATTTACTTATTTAAGTAAATACTTAATTTGATACAACATACTTGTTGTACTGGTTTGACCTCTTATGGACAATGTACAAAAACGGATCACTTGAGTGGTTTAAACCTGTGTTTTTGGAAGAAACAATCCAACATAATTTCTGGCCGATTTTGAAAGTCCTAATGCACATCAGATACATAGTAACATTAACTTTAAAATAAAAAAAAATAAGTATTTCAGTATGCAATTCCTTTCAAATTGACAGTTTTCACCTAGACTATAAACGACAACATTCCACAATGTTCCTGAAATTCAGTTATGGCTTTTGGTTTTGGCATGCTACCTATCTGGCCACCTCTATGAAAAACTTCAGGGGCACAACTGCTGCAAAACAAATTCAATCTCTCTAATGCGCTTACCTTTCTGTTCTTGAACGTACCACATTTAAGTGAGATAGCACATTCATTGTACCTACAATCGTAGAAACGCAGCCATGCTGGTCGAAGACATTGGGTGTCTGTGGTACAGTATACGATATAGCACATTCAAAAACGACAGTGTCAGTTTTCACAGACTGAACAAAATGGCTTCAGGTCACTGGTAAAACACTGTCAGGTCTCAGCTCCCGTTCAAGCAGGCTAAGCGAAGCATCTACAGAGATGATGGCATCAGACAGTAAACCTTGTGTGACCATTCTCTTTATTACTACACTAATTACATTTTCATGGCCAAATTAAAGATAAAAAAAGTTTCTGCTTTTTAGTTTCAGAGTTAGAGGTCATCAAAAAAAAAATACTATTACTAGTACTACTACTGATATTACTATTAGTAGTAAGTAGTATCTCTGTAAGCACATCTGCTAACGCTTCTGTACATATAATGAGTAATGTTCCCGAAAGCATCAGCAGATGTACTTATAATAGCCTACTGTGGAGACCATTCCAAACTCTGAACGGGATGCAGGAGCAAACACAATAATAGTGGGCGAGTTGGAGCTTCTTTATTGTCAAATAAAAGGTAAAGCAAAGTAACCAGTCTGAATGTGTGGTTGAAACAGTTGCACAACAGAGAATATAAGCATAATTTCATTTTGAAATGGGCATAAAGCCAAAAATCCTTTTAAAGTTTAAAAACATTTAATGTGTCAAAGTCTAAAGCAACTATGGATCTAGTGAGCCATGAAAAAAAGACTTGTAAAAGATATGAAGTATAAACTGGGCCTATAAAGGTTCTGAGTACAAAAACACAAAGGCAGAGCTGCTCACTGACCTCCTTCAGAGTTTTCCTCTAATCTAATCCAACACACCTTGTTATAATTTCAAGATGCTCCTTAAAACAGAGATTAGCTGGATCAGGCATGCTAGATTAGGATTGGAATAATTACTGCACTGAAGTCTGCAGCACATGAACAGCAGATAGCAGATGACCAGAATAACAAAAAGTACCAAAAATGTGATGAGTGGTGGTCATGCCTTTAGGGTGAATGTATGAAGAAATCCTATTTGAGCTACACCAACAAAAGAATTCCCACCTCAACACCCAACTGTCTGTCTACACATACATGACATTAAAATGCACAGTATTACACTCAAAGACTCAAGTCAATTATGAAAAAGTAAAATGAGTTTACAAAATGCATAAAAGCACCACAAACAATGTGAAAGCATTTTTGCTCTTTTGTGTCGTCTCATCCTGCATTATTTCAAAGTTTGTTTCACTTACACGCTCACCAAATAAGTGAATATAGTGCATGATTTCCAAACAACCTTTCACTTTCTTTAACAGAGAGGAGCTGGTAAGCATTAGCTTAGTGTTCAAGTAAAAATTTATTTATATACCACTTTTTACAACAGGTGCTGTGACAGCGCAATTTTACAGAAAATCAGGGTCCAAGCCCCAATGAGTAAGCTAAGGATGACAGAGACAAGAAAAAACTCCATTTGAACAAGAAGCCTAGAGAGGAACCAAGACTCCACAGGGGAACCCATTCTCCTTTGATCAACACCAGATAGCAAAACAATAACAAAACAAGAGCAGAATGAAAGAAGACAGGATTTACAAATAAGACTTAACATAAAGAAACAGAAATCAATTTGTCATTGCACAGAAATGCTCAGTTTAACCAAAGACAACCAATGACTACTGTTAGAGGCCTTTCAGAGAAATAACGAAAAACAGATCTTTGTAAACTGGTCACCGTTAGTGATGAAAATTAGGGACTACAATTGAGAGTTTATCACAGTGATAATGAGTGTGAAATCCATAAACATTACATGTCTACAGTTAGAAGCCCATCATAATAATATGAATATGTGAAGAGCTCAGTGCACTTTGAGGCAGGTGAAATAATGTCTATGATTAAATAGTTCTAATTTGAGTCTGTCAGGCACCAGTATCATCTAGAGGGTCAGTGGGCATGAGAGTGAGGCTTTCTGCACAGCACTAGACAGCAGCAAGCTCCAAAGTGGTCAAACTGGTCAAGCTCTTCTCAACACAGAACAGACTCAGTTCTGGTAAACTGAAGCACCCCGACACAAGGGTAGATGATAAAAGACACAAATCTGAAGGAGTGAAGTTGAATGAACAGTGTTGGAGAGAGATAATGGTAGGCTACAGATCCAATCAGTGCCACACAAGACAGTACAAGTTTGATTCTGACTAACTGGGACCGTGCTGACACAACTGTAGACAACAAAAACTCATGTCTAAAAGAGCCCTTTCAAGTGACCAGTGTTGGGAGTGACTGCTAACACTAAGCCTATTCTGTGGTGTTTGGTGCTGTAGTGTGTGAGCTAACATTAATCTAACTACAGCTTGGTTAGCAGGCCAAAAGCAAGTTACACCCAACAATCGGCTCGGTTCCAGCTAAGGGATTACATGTGTAGAAAACAAAGACTCATCTGACAGCGCAAGTCGAGTGACTGGTGTTGGAAATATTCACGGGTGACTGACAAAATACACATTACAAACAAATAACAGAAAACACACTAAAATCAACAACCCATAATTAATCATTTATAATAATCATTAATCATATATAAAATTACTTAGATAAGAAGGAAATAAGCCAGATACAGATTAATAAGATAAAGAGCACCAATGAAAGAGGCAGCAATTAGTAATAAATCTTAAATTAATGTGATAAATGGCATCTAATGTTCAAAGGTTAAAACAATTTTTTTCTAATATAAAATCCCATTCCATCTTCAACGTCACTTTTCAAATGCATAATATGATGCTTAAATATCAAACAACTAATCAAATACCAAACCAAGACATAGAGCAGATTTCAAACACATTCCCCTTTAAAGGTCTAGCTAAGGGATTACACATAAATAAAATAAAGAATCATATCTGATAGTGCAAGTCTAGTGTCGGACAAAATACACATTATTAACAGATGGAAGGTTCAATGATGTTTTCCTTGAATTTATAAACAACTTGAGTTTTGTCAACATCTAAAGCAGGTTTAAGATTATAAAGTCTGCATTGTATAATATTATATATGTATATTCACCAATATATGTAATATAATTATCACTATATCGGCCAACACTAGCGACATTACAAAAGTGAGTTATAATGCAGGCCAGTCTTTACTGCGTCACATCAAGGCTTCACTATTGTGTGTTTAACATATGACAACATACATCACAACCACAATATGTAACACTAAGACTGAAATCAGATATTTCGTCTGTGTTGTGTAGGCCTGCTTTTGGTAACAGACAATACAAAAAAAAGAAAAAAAAATTCACTACCACAATGTATGTAAACTATAAGCAAATGGAGCAAATGCAAAGCACAGGTAGCTGGTTATGCCCATCTGTCAGTCAAATGTAGTCTGCTGCTGGGATATCTGCTTTGATTTAAACCTTTAAGAAATTATGTTCAACACAGTTCTCAAGTGCACTTTCAAGTTTCGTTTCCACTGAGGATGCTTGAGAATCATTTACTGTGAAAAACAGCAGATTTCAAGTATTAGAAATAAACTAAAATAGACTGAAAACAGATATGGACAACACACATACTCATTACAGAACCATATCAGTACATTTAGATTTTAAATGACTCACATAATCTTCATGGCCGACCTAAAACCAGCAAACAACTGTTTCTGCATTTCATAAATGAGATTGACTGGACTAAGAGAACCCTAGAGGTGTAGACTACTACTGTGACGAAGGCTTTTCAGTGTAACGCTATTGTTCTCAATAAGGCCCAACCGCTATATTGTTTGCCCAATAATAAGAATCTGTAATGATGACACAAGGTTTTTGCTGGTATTTGCAAAATAGTTTTGTCACATTTGTCAAGATGTGAATTCTCAATCTACTGAAGACAGGGCAAAACCTTCACTGAGGAACCCAATTTGAGCAAATTTGACTACATAACAGCAATACAAAGTAACCCATCACAGTTGGTACTACAAAAACATATAAACATATATAAACTTATCTACCAAAATTTGAATAACGAAGTGAAGAAAAAAATAACATAAATTACAAACATGTGTCAATAAAGCACCGTTTGATAAACTACTGGAGTAAAAATTTAAATACAAATATAACATTAGCAAACTTATTGCAAAGTTCACAGAATTAACAGCCCCCTAAAATTGGTATCACCCACAAAATTCTCAAAGCGGTTGGGCCTTAGTGCTGAACTTTTCAGAGCTCATCAACAACTTGCTGTCTGTTAAGAAAGACAGTACCTCTAAACAGTGCAACTGAACATTTGAGAAAAGACACCATAAGATCTGCCCGAAATCACAACAGTCTGTGCTAGCTTCACAAGTACTACACACATTCTTGGTAAAACAGAAGCCATAAGGAAGCAGGATCTGTTGTGAAAATTTAATGAGCAGAAATTAAAGATTCAGAGGCAGCCTGTGGCCTGGCAGTGTTTCGATAATTCCAAGTGTCCAAAACACTTATTGTGTTTCAACAGTAAAAATTAATTTTGTTGTATTTTTCATAGCATCAAATACAGCAAGATTGGGGGGAGGTAAGACAGCTTTGCCCAAAATGAGAATTCTATGTTTTCAATCAAACCTGTATGGTTCTGAATGCTTTTCTAAAACAAAAGACCTGCAAATTAGCATCCAAGTTCAAATCCATCAGCTCCAAATAGGTATAAATAACCCAACACTTTATTAGGGTTAATATATAATATTATTAATATTACTAACAACATTAGTTGATTGCATGACAGTATTTTTTTATAGAATTTACAAGATTCTGACTGACGAACCATTTTCATTCAAGTAGTCTCAATTACTAATGCGACTCTTGAGCATGAATCTTAAGATAACACTAACTACCACACTGAATATTTAACAGCATTTCCTGAAACTAACAGGTAAAACAGAAGTGCAAGGTTGACCGACATAATGTCAATTATATCCTGTACTTGATTGTAAATCAACTATAGACTTGCATAATAACAGAATAGCAGGCAAAGGCCAAAGAGGTGCCAAAGAGTTTGGGTCAGGGGAGGTAATGAGAAGGGGGAATAAAGGCCATGTTACATTTCCATTTGAACAGCACAGAAAGGCATGTAAAATCCTGACACTGCATTAGCCTGTCTTACATAAGCAGAGGCAGTAACTTACCATCTGAATTATGAGTGTTGACTGGACTACATCTTTATCATGACTTGGCAATCCTAACAAATCATTCAGCTGGTTCTCAACTCAATCTAACAAGCTAATAGCTCTTGTTATACTAGCATATTGGAGTGAACTTTGCTCAGCAACAATAATAAAAAAGGTCTATGTGTGCAACCAGTGTAAAGGTGATGATGTTAAGCAGTCAATAACTGGATCTTTTTTTTTTTTTTTTGGTAAGTCTTATTGTTGCCCCAAAAAAGACAACACAGCTTCTTGAAGGAATAAACAGCACAAATAATTTTTTATAATACAAATTAAAATGTGCAAGACACCTATTACATGCCGCATAATTCATTTACAATCAGATCTTGTGCTTCTATATAAAATGTCATTCTTGCCTTCAGGCTGAAATGAGTGTGAGAGGGGATTCTGTAATGTAGCTCAATCATTTCTAGCCAACTGCAGAATCTAGGACTCTCTTCAAGTAGTGGTACAAATTGGAAGTTCCCCGCTTGCCATTCCAAACAGCTTGGCTAATCAACCATACAAGGTACAAGAAGCTGAAGTTTGCTTCTTATTCTAATTTTCCATGGAACCTTAAATGGTGCAGCACATACATTCTAGTGCTTTAGCAACCCTGTTTCATCTCCCAATCCAGGTAAACAAAACAACAAACATTAATGTGTGTAACATCCCTACTGGACAATAGATAATGGACATATATGAAATGATTTCCTGATGAAATTTTTCAGGCCTCCAGGGTACATCACAAACTTTGCGCTGAACATTTTTGTGCATGACTTATTCAACTAAAAAAAATTGTTTTTTAAAATATATGACATTTTTCCATACACTGACAATAACTGTTCAATTTAAATGTCTTTGCTACCGATAGAAGTTAGCTTCAGCTGAATTTTTTTTTATTTGGAAAATAAAAAAGACAAAGCTCCAGATTACTAAACAGGAAAAAAAACTAACTTCAATATAACAAACAAGCATTCAAACTCAATATTCAAGTATTCAAATTATTCTGTTCAGTCTTACTGTTTTCTGAGGGTATTTTTATGAATGAAGACATTTATGGGAAACAACAAAAACATTTGTCAAAATAATGCAAGCTAACCTTTAATCCAGGACACAGAAAGAGTAAAAGTCAAGTCAAACTCACTTTAAGAGGGTCTGACAATTAATGACTAGTGACAACTGTCTAGCTTGTAAGAAGGATCACTGGTGATAGCAGCACTGTAGGCCAAGGTTAATATCACTCTACTATGAAGATTCTCACAGCTCAGGGAAGACTCAGGCCAGACAAGATAAACAGCAAAAGGACTCCATTTGTGTCACAACTATTAGTCAGCTAAGAGTGCGTCACACCACCATGATGTGATGAACATTGTGGACCAATGTAGAAAAGGATCTTAGCAACGAGATCCTTTGGCTGGTCACTAAAGTATCAAATAAATGGTATAATAGGGATACACTAATATATGAACTGTGGACACTATAGGAACCGATGTCAATATCTGATATGTTTCATGTATATATCTCATGATGCTGCTACATAAATGTTAATAATATATTGAAATTATGACTAAATAGACCTGTATTGGTATTACAGGGAAACAAAACATTTATTTATATAGGGTCAACAAATGCAATAAAATCAATAAAATACAGATATTTAGCACAGTAGTTCATCTTTGCCTAAATGTTCTGCTGCTCTGTAATAATTCATCAAGATATCTTTAAATATCTTGGTATCTGTCACATCTTAACATCTGTATTTTATCAATATGATTCTGATATCTTCGTGAATCCCTATTAACAATGACACATCAAACAACCTTCTGGCAGATTATATGCTAAGCAGGGAAAAAAGGCTTTTCATTTCAATCTAATCTGGAATATGCATCTTGGCCTACACCTTGTTTCATTAACATAACAAGACATGTGGCCATCAAAGCCAAAACACAGGACTAACGTGATTAACCAGCAACTATGGCCTTTTGTTTCTGAGCAAAATCAAATCAAACATTGGCTAGTCATGAACAACGTGTGCACTTTAATAGAAACTTTTACGCAACAGACATCCCTTCCCTAGTCAATCATTCACTACTGTTGATAAGAGCGATAAGGAATGTATTATTATGTTACACATTACTGTAAGTACCACTGTGGGTCACAAGAATGAGGTTATAACTTAGCCAACCACCAAGCAAGCACTCTAAAATCTTTAATATATAATCTTGGTAAGACGTGTGAACTCTGCTCTTAATGTTAGTTTGTCCAAGTGTACAATCACAATAACATAATGGAATACCTACATCAGGTTTTAGTGCAGAGATGAAGAATACAGGTGACTTCTATGACAACACTGTACTGACAATACTACTTTTATAACTAGGCATAATGGCTGTTATAAAAATTGGTGTCCAATAGAGCCAGACCCAGTGAGGCAGCTACCTAACAGGCTAAAAGCATCAAAATCAGGGGACCACTACGTTCCTTCTCCAAAGAAGGAAGGCTATCGTTTGCTAGGTCCAGATGTGGTAGACTATGAGAACCTTACACAAGAAAGAAAAGATACACTTGGTACTTCCCTGTGAACGAACACAGGTCAACTACCAGCTAATTACGTTAGCTAGCTGCCTGACAAGCTCGTTTGTGATGCTAGCTCAGCCAGCTGTCTGCTCTAGCTCACACATCACAAGCTGGTAGTTAACAAACCAGTCGTCAGTCAGGCCGGACAGCTTAGCTAACGTTATATAGCCAAAGATTAACACTGAATATACAGGTTCAACCGCACTGTCAGCTCATTATTCAGTGAAATCTATTATCAAAGAACGTTAGCATACCTGTTTGTTGATTCAGAAGAGGTGCACCTTCAGAAAGCTGCAAGATCCCCGCTCCCAGTGAGAACACACAGACACACACACGAACGGTGTCCATCGTCTCGGCTCTCAGCCCGACTAGCTAGCGTTAGCTAACGCGGCTAGTCACCTCTAACCTACTCCTAATCACTAGCGTTAAAGGAAAGGCATAAAAGAGACATTTGTGGATAAAACTACTTAATGCGACTGACACATCAACTCTATCGACATTCAGCTGGTGGTATCATAACCGAGAACATCCAACTGGCTGAGCGTTAGCAGCGTGACCATCCACAGTCCGGCGGTGTTGACCAGGCTAGCTAGCTAGCTAACCTAGCTAACACTTGCAAGCTACCGGCAGGTAGATAGCAGCTTCTTACTTGCTGTCGTCTTTTGTTGCTTGAAACGACGCGACTGTTCATTATCTCTCCTGAATAATCATATCTATACGCGGGTATTTTCCGACGTTTAACGTTACAGCGGTGAGGTTAGTTGACACGGTCCAGCATCACCTCCCTGTTCCAGCGCCATGTTCGCCCTCAGCTGCGTCACATGCAGTCGCGCGGCACAACAAATCAGAGGGAGTGTTCAGGAGAAGCAGGTCCCGCGCTCTCCTTCAAACCTCTCCTGAGGAGAACGGCTGCCGCTGTTACAGACAGGGACACTTCACCGCTTCTCAGGTAACTAGTAAAACTGTACGCATTGACATTTGCTCTAAAAAGAACGGTATAAAAGCAGCAGGTCAGAAAACCACACTCTCAAAAGGCGGTTCTTCAAGGGTTCTGGTGGAACCGTGAGGTCTGTATCGTATCATTTCACCATGGAATGGGTCTTCAGATGGATGGAGAATGATACAGCACCAAAAAGGGTTCTTCTGTTGTTACAGGCTTGACGTATAGAACAGTTTCCAAAAGTTTCTGTGTAGAACCACATGCAACACATTCTCCATCAATCTGAAGAACAGTTTCATGCAAAGAACCATTTAAGCATGAAATTGTTGTATGTAGAACTCATGGGTCAAAATAGAACCATTCCATTTTCTAAAGAACCCTTGAAGACTAATCTTTTTAAAGAGTGTACTGAGCATCATCGCTGCTCTGGAACGTCTTTGTACATTTAACATCTAGGCCATTAGGATAGGCATTTGAGTTTTAAGTCTTTTTCTGGACAAATTCAGTCCTTTTTTTATGACGTCTTCTCCTAATTATGATCCATTTATTACTAGCACAACAGTAGGATCTGCACAGTGGATGTGACTTAAGCAGAGACACAGTCTAAGCATTGCCACACAGAAGTCTAATATACGGCAATAGGTTTCAAATATATGACACAGTATTCTAGTAAAGACAATGGGCCTCATTCACCAACTTTTTAAGAGGACATTTCTTCTTAAAACCCACTTTCGCAGTTTTCATGAAGTTTCTGATGTTCACCAGAGTTCTCTTTAGAAGTTTTTGTCCTTAGATAAGAACAGAATCTATGTTAGAGCACCAAGGTGTGAACAGTTTTGCCTTTTAAAAACACGTCATGAATCTGGCGTAGACTTTTTCTTAGGATCTTTCTCAAGAACACATTTGAGAACAAACTTGAGAAGATATTGGTGAATGATGAAACCACGTACACTCAAAGAACCATTTGCATGCTTAAATGGTTCTTTGCATGATGAAGTGGTTGTTTAGATTGATGGAGACTGTGTTGTATATGGTTCTATATGGAAAATGGTTCTAGAACCCTTTTGGTGCTGTGTAGAACCATCTCCAAAAAGGTCCTATGTAGAACCATGTACAACACAGTCTGCCTCAATCTGAAGAACCATTTCATGATGCAAAGAAAAATTAAGCATGATCTTATTCTTTGAGTGTTCATGGTTCTATGGCTCGTGGAACCCTTGCAGAACCATTTATTTCATACATGAAACATATTGCTCCCTGACACGTTTATATAAATTGACATGCTAAAGCCAGCAGATAGTAGTAACAGTAACTATTTCCATCCATTCATTTTCCAAGCCACTTCTCCGTCAGGGTCGCAGGGGGTGCTGGAGCCTATCCCAGCAGTCATCGGGCAGAAGGCGGGATACGCTCTGGACAGGTTGCCGGTCCATCGCAGTAACTATTTAAACTGTACTAAATGGCCATATAACAGATTTCTGTATATTTTAGCTCTACTGTGGCTAAATAGGAAATAGGAATTTTCCTGGAGGCAGTCCTTCAATGGGTTTGTTGTGTTTTATATGAGAAATATAATATGTGCTGTATTTCATTTTAATGTGCAAACGTTTCACAGTGTTAACTTCACAAGATCATAAGGTCTGCACACAGTGTGTGTTAATGAAAAGCCTGGGTTTTGTTGCAGATTTATAAAAAAAAAATCATAACTCTTTTATGATCACAGTACTTTGGGTGATAAACCTGTTTTACCTGCCATGTACAGAGTCTCTTGTGTAGGTCAGCCATGTAGGCCTTTAGCTTAAGTGTATTCATTTCAGGCTTTATGCAAAGTTAGGATTATATTGTGGTTAGAGCCTAAAGACCTTTACAAATAAGGTGATAGTAACAGCGTACCATATAAAGAACAGCTCATAAATGGCTGTTTCAACACTGCTCACTATTCTAAAGGCCTTTGTTTTTATTAAGAAACTGTTACCTCAAGCAGGTTAATCTTGTACGGTTGATTATCATTTACTTTGAAGGTAATAAAAATGAAATGGCTAGTTAATAATGAATTATTCACATAAAAACAAGATACCTGTGAATGTAATCGGGCAAAAGAACAAGCAAAGAGTGACATACACAAATATACACAATGTACAGTATAGTGCAAAAGTCAGAGATAATTTTTCATTTGTTTAATTTCCGGTTAAAACAGCCAAGTCTTTTTTTTTTTTCATTTTCAGGAGTTATTTCTAGGGAGATTATTTGTTAAACTATGTAAATAGGACTCTTAACAACTGTGTGAGACCTGGCATGTTTTGATAAATGAAGGGCGATCTCTGCATTTTGCACAGTAGTGTACAATATACAATATACAGATGTATGAATTGAATAATAATGGCTGTGTTTACACCATGAAGCATGGGTATGTTTTGGTTTGTTGTGCATTACGTGATATTTTCTTCCACTGGAACAGTTTCCAACCATCAGTGTTCAGAAATGATATGCTCTGATTTGCTAATGAGGAGGGAGGTGGTTTGTGGTAAGTTGGTCTCCGTGGGTTTGAGGGCACGGACGCTGTACTCTTGTCAACTGCATTCAGGTGGATGCTTCAGTGGAAGCTGCACAGGTTCATCACCCAGCTGAAGGTTAGTGCTCACTGCTATGTTGTCTGTTGATGTTTTTTTGTGTCTGATAAAACTTTCAGGTTGGTTAAGGCCAGTGTTAAAATACTTTATAATTCTTTGGGTTTTAAAACTTTGATTTTTGTCTTCTTAAAACTGCACTTGTACAATTTATCTTCATTTTACGAAGGATAATTCAAAGAATGAATGTATACATATAAAAGCCATATATCCTTAGGATAGCAATGAGTGCATGTACTGGTAACATTCTACAGATATAATGTTGTGTTTCATCATTTATTTGTTTGTTTATAGTGGTATACAAAACTTTGAACACCTCAGGTCAATTTGCATCTTTTGTTGATTTTCTAGGTGAAAATAAGTTAACACATTCTCTACAGAAAACAGTTTCTGTAAATTTTAGTGCACAATATTTATTTATTTAACATATTTAACATAAATATGTTAAATGCACCATAATGTTTGCACAGGTCACATTTTAGGTTTTATCATTTTTCCCAATATGCTAAATCAGCAAATAAACAGTAATTGCGCATTAAAATGTGCAGAAGTGTATTCTCTGTAAAAGATGTGTTATCAGTTAGAAAATTAAGATGTCATTTAACAAATACATTACTCTATTGATGAACTGTGATTTTGTTTCATGATGTAAGCTGTTGCAAGTGAGCTCAACACATACAAGACACATTAATGCTATATTATGATAAATAACACCTTTATTAGAGAAATAAAAACACAGTTTGTTACATGTCAGTTATTACTCTTTTCAAACTCTTTATCAAAAATTATTATAAATGGACGTACAGCTTTTTGAACTGAAGCTCTTCATACAAAAAAAATGTGTAGCACACAGACATACAGTTATGCCTAAAACTGTCACTTCTATCTCCATATGGCCAGCGCTCAGGTGGACACAGGCATGGCGTTCGCAGGGATACTGAAAGAAGAGGACATTGCCGCGGCTGTCCAGGCATGCCAAGGTCATCTGAAGGATGTTATATACATGCAAACACCACACCCAGATTAACCACAATCACACATTTACATTTACATCCACCATTTACCTACATGTATGCACACACATAGACTCCCATGGGCACATGCATGGGGGATGTTTAGGCCAGGTAACCAAGCAGCCAGGGGGCTAGGGAGTCGTTACCACCCAGATACCAGTGTGTTTGCACTAAGCGTTGAAGAACAATTTGAGGCACCAAGCATGCAGACTTAAAATCCCACCTGCTCTTAATTATTCATCTGACAATTCTATCTGCTTCAAAAAGCAGACAAAAGCATGCCATTTGGAGATGAAAATGTCAGTGTCATGGCTTCAGTGTAGGAGGATATCTTGAGCCATAGCTTCACCAGTCCTGTCTGATTTATACTGAAAAACACAGTGATGACTTGAACTTACTTGATTTAAATGTGTACATCCTTTTAACATGAATAAAATATATCAGTATAATTGTTGGCAAAAGGAAGTAAAACTGAAAGATCAAGTTTATTCATGTGAAAATGATGTACAAGTAATGTAAGAAGAATTCCAATAACTTTTCAAAATTTCTGCAGAATTCTACCGTTGAGACGTAAACAAACTCATTCAGAGTGGGTTGATGTGAAATGGTTTTTATTATGGTTTATAGTTTTATCTCAAAATTATTATAAAACAATGCCTGAGTCATCAGGCAGCATATTCATAACCATTTCATTTATGGTTGTAATAACTTTCTGTGAGGGAGCTTTTGGAGGCACTAAACTCATAAAGTTAAAGACGTCTGGTTCCTATCACCACTACAGTAAACATTTCTGACTCTGTATGTTTCTCTAGAATGGAGTATTTCACATTAAACCACTCTGAATGGCTTTGTTTACACTATTTAATTAACGTAATTGATGAAAAATCAATGAAAATAATGTGCAATGTGCAAAACATGTACTCATTACAATCAGTTCAATTCAGTGCATCACTTTGCTATGTATGTATCTATATACCTATTAGTGTAAAGAGCTATATATCATCTTTAAAGAAATACCCCAGCCACCCCTGTATTGTATGCTCATTTACAACAGACAGTAATTTTGACGCATTCCTTACAAAATAAGCTTACAAAACAGAAACCTATAAAACCTGTTTTTCTCAAAACACACTTATAATAGAGGCCAATAGGAAGCTGCTTCAGCTCATGCCTACTGCCTTCTTTTATATGTCAGTGAGTTTCTGTTCTTTTACTATTAATAGAGACAAGCATCAAAATCATTGTTCATAGTAACTGGCTGTATGCTGCAAATACAGCAGACAGAGAGTAGGATGAAAAATGATGGCGTATTCCTTGACTGTCATTTTGAAAACTCTTATATAAATGCAGGTGAATTGTTGGTCAGTAGGCCAGAATGACCCCATAACTCAGCTTGTCTCTTCTTTGCCTTGCTGTCTTACTCAGTCTCTATCTCTCACCACTGTTGTCTCTCCACAGCTCCAGGCACTTTTGCAATCAAGGCTTTCTTTAAACAAGCAGGGCTGTTCGGCAAGTCGAACGCTGAGGGCCAGGAAGTGTTCAAAGTCCTTGACCAGGACAAGAGCGGATTTATTGAAGAAGATGAGCTCAAGTAATGCACGACTCTGACTGGCACTTTTAAATACACTCGCTGTCATAAGAAAAGCTTGTAACTCTTGTTTTTTTCATTGTGAAGCACCTCGTGGACCTTAACTGTCAGTCTGTCAGTTAATCACTCACTCACTCACACTAATCACACACTCACTCATTCACTCACTCACTCATTCCTTCACTAATTAACTCACTCACTCATTCACTCCAATCACTCATTCAGTCAGTCACTCACTCATTCACTCTGAGTCTTAAAAATCTTCAACTTCTCTCACTTAGTCACTTACTCAGACACTGGCTCTAATCACTCATTCATTAATTTGCTCATATTTAGCAGGCTTAATTCTCCACATGGGGGTGCACATTCATACAATGCTTCTGAACAGTATGAAGTGACTTCACAGACACATTTTTAATGTTGTTTTGTTTACTATATTTTACATCGTAAGAGCACCAAGACAAAATTAGCTGACAACAGTTCAGGAAATGTCAGTGGCATGTACCCTCTGTTTACCATATAATATCTTTTCTACCCAGATTTCTCCTCGCAGCATGCATTTACTGCTCATTTACAAAATGTAACGTTATGAGGAATCAATGCTATAAAACTGCAGCAAAGTAAGACAGAACCTGTTGATTCAAGACACGTAAAAGAAGTTATGTGCATAAGCTGAAGCAACTGTCCATTGACTTCTGTTATATATGTTTTTTGGATCAACAGGTTATTTTTTTCCCCTTCTAAGTACAGGCAAATGTGTTGAAACTATGATTTCTATGGTAACTGATTCTATACTACAGATTAGAAGTAAAGAAGTGTTCTTTAAAGCTTTCTGAGTTCACTCTCACCCTATAGTCACACCAGACTAAGCAAAACTCATTCGTCTCCAGACTCTTCCTCCAGAACTTCATTGCAGGTGCCCGAGAACTGACAGACTCTGAGACCAAAGCATTTCTGGCAGTGGGAGACTGTGATGGAGATGGCAAAATTGGCATGCAGGGTAAATAATAAAATGAATCTATAATAAAATAAATCTGAAGGTGCAACTCAATTTAATAGATTTTAGAATGTTAGAATTGATAATAATACATTTCCAAAAATAAAGTCACTATGCAGGTACATTTTTCATTTATTAAGGCACAAACAATGTAAATGTATCCTCAAAGGTACAGCAGTGTTTTTGAAGTCCGATTGTGTATCTTAAATAAGTTTCTGCCAGTGAAAAAGTGCACCTGTATGTGTGTAAATGTGTACCTTTTCATAACTTAATGTTTTAAAACAGAACAATAAAATAAAAAGACTGGAGATGAGAACTATTTACTAACACTAAAGCCTACTGACAAACTGCCTAAAGATAGACGCCCTCCCCTTACACTCCCTTTAAGGCAGATTGAGTGTCATGTTGTAGTGTCTCAGTTCAGATTACAGTGGCTTAGAAAGAGATGTTTTAGTGTTTGTATTAATCATACATCCCTGATACAAATATAAATGATGAAATTAAATGCTTAGTTAAAGTTTTTACAAGTAACATTTGCAATTCAGCACCAGAAATCTTTTGTGTTATATAGAGTATTTAAGTATTTAAGTATTTGTGATTAATATTCTGATCTCTATTTTTGCTTTTCCCTAGAATTCTGCACACTGCTGAACTGATGCACTGATGTGTCTTCTCCTAGGCTGATGGTGACAAACTAGAATTTTCTTTTTTGCACCAGTCTCATAACTGACTAAAAATGTTTGTACTGATCAAATGAATCAGTGAATTTTGTGAAATAAAGTTTATGTGGAAAAATTGTAAAGGCCTACTAGTTTTAAGGCGTGTCTAAACTGTCCAGGGTTGGGTGTTTTAATCCACAATAAGATGTCATCACTACTTGTTGGTTGCCCAGAACAGAAATGGGCCAGCTTGTTTACACTGCAACAGATCAACTGATGGATATTGATCTTGTGGTGGATACTGATCATATTTGAAAATATTGGCCACTTGGTGCACCATCTTTGCTGGATTTCATTTTGAGCACATTGTCGCTGTAATAACAAAATCATGCAGCCCCAAAATGGTACCTTATAGGAATATAGGAAGAAGAAGAATTCTTAATTCTAATGTACAGTAATGTAATGAGATTTTTAATCCAAGTCATTTTAGACCTTTTCCGATGGCCTCTTTTTCATGAAATGTAAAGGACAGCTGCTGCTTAAAAAAAAAAAAAAAACATATAAGAGCATATAAGAGAAGCAATATGCTCAGTAAGATACACTCACTGGTCACTTTAATAGGTACACCATGCTAGTAAAAGGTTGGACCCCCTTTTGCCTTCAGAACTGCCTTAATTCTTCATGGCATACTTTCAACAAGGCGTTGGTAACATTCCTCAAAAATTTTGGTCCATATTGACATGATACCATCACATAGTTGCTGCAGATTTGTCGGCTGCACATCTATGATGCAAATCTCCCGTTCCACCACATCCCAAAGGTGCTCTATTGGATTGAGATCTAATGACTGTGGAGGCCACTGGAGTACAGTGAACTTATTGTCATGTTCAAGAAATCAGATTGAGAAGATATGAGCTTTGTGACATGGTGCATTATCCTGCTGGAAGTAGCCATCAGAAGATGGGTACACTGTGGTCATAAAGGGATGGACATGGCCAACAACAATACTCAGGTAGGCTGCAGCATTTAAACGATGCTCAGTTGGTACTAAGGGGCCCAAAGTGTGCCAAGAAAATATCCCCCACACCATTACACCACCACCACCAGCCTGAACTGTTGATACAACGCAGGATGGATCCAGGCTTTCATGTTGTTTACGCCAAATTCTGACCATCTGAATGTTGCAGCTGAAATCGAGACTCGTCAGACCAGGGAACATTTTTCCAATCTGCTATTGTCCAATTTCGGTAAGCCCAAGCGAATTGTAGTCTCAGTTTCCTTAGTTGGCAGGAGTGGCACCCGGTGTGGTCTTCTGCTGCTGTAGCCCATCTTCTTCAAGGTTTGACGTGTTACGTTCAGAGATGAAATTCTGTATTCCTTGGTTGTAACAAGTGGTTTATTTGAGTTACTGTTGCCTTTCTATAATCTCGAACCAGTCTGCCCTTTCTCCTCTAAACCTCTCACATTAAGAAGTCATTTTTGTCCACACAACTGCTGCTTACTGGATATTTTCTCTTTTTCAGACCATTCTCTGTAAACCCTAGAAATGTCTGTGCATGTAAATCCCAGTAGATCAGCAGTTTCTGAAATACCAGCCCATCTGGCACCAACAACCACGCCACGTTCAAAGTCACTTAAATCAACTTTCTTCCCCATTCTGATGCTCGGTCTGCACTTTCTACCTTCTGTGTATTTTTCTGTTTGTGTTTTCCTGATGCTAAAAAAATAAGTAACTTGTACTTAATAGCTACTTTGACACGAAACTGCATACATAAAGGGTGATCTCTAACATTCGCATGGTACAGTATATAAGGAAAAACTCATTTACAGTAATTAAAAGACCTTCAAGCTACTATAAACAATTTGTGGTTTAACAAACATCTGCTCAGATGCAGATGCATATTTACAAACAGTATAACCTGACGTGGTCTTTAATAAGATGTAAAAAAAAGTTAATGAGTGCATTTTACACATACACATATTGTCCAAGTTGAGATGAGAATAACAGAAGTTATTATAACAGCAGAATAACAACAGTAGTGTAATTATTAATGTCAGTCCTTCCCTGGCTGTCGGACCGAATACCTAATAGCCGTGAGTAGGAATGACCAATTCATAACACTACCGTTTTGAGAAAATCACATCTGATGTAAACACGACTTCATTTTCCAGATAATTCATAATCAGATGAGAGCTGTGGCAGGTGTTTGAAATGTATTGCACTCAAAGTCCTATGACACCACATCAGAGGTATTTTAAAAATTGCTGGTAGGTTTAATCTCACACAGAGACACGGACATCAGAAGTAAAATAGACTATGAGCTGGAAATATCTTAAGACTCAACCTTCTTAATAAGCATAAAGAGAATTAAGCAGCTCATATGAGTTTCAGTAAAGCCCAAATTACACTTACACTATTAGTTGTAATAATGCAAAACAAACACTCTATTAAGACTTTGGTATGCAAATTATCAAACATGAATTATGACCTAAATTTCTTTAAATTGGCAGCATTTGATTCCTGTAGGTTCTAGACAGTCATGTATCTTCTGGAGTGTATTGCTTTAGAGCTAATTAGTTTAATAAGTTGCTAATATTTCAAGAAGTGTTCCATACCCTACAGTGCAGTTTTAGTCAGCCCTATTGCTAACAAGTCTGTTTGCATTGCAAATTCAACAACTACCTCACAATATTTGCCAGAATATTGAATACCAATATATCAGAAAAAAAAGTTATTGCTGTGTCTGTTCGGCAAATACAGTTTCTTTTTTTTATTTAAAGTTCATTTTAGGACTGTTTAGGCATAAATATTTCATCCTTCAGTATGATGTATTTGTTTGTTTATGGGACAGCAATGCAATGGAACCCATTGTGAAGTATTTAATCCTAGAAAGATACAGAGCTCAGTTTATAGGTGGTCGTAGGTGTGTGGGTATGGTGAATTTTACAATGGCTTTGAATGCAGCTGAATCAATCAGATTGCAGGATCAGAACTATTTGTTTTATAAGGTGTGTTTTGGAAAGAAAACCTTCAAACATCTCTCTCTCTCTCTCTATATATATATATATATATATATATATATATATATAGTGTGTGTGTGTGTGTGTCTGTGTGTATATATATATATATATATATATATATATATATATATATATACAAACATATATATTCATTCTATAAAAACATAATCTAGGTCTAAACAAAACAGTCTATAAAGACAATACAGTAGTCTATAAAGGTCCCAGAGGTATTACTACACTGTCGTTTTTACTGTAATTAACATTACTATAATTACTGTAATTAATGTTTGGTCTGCTTTACCTGTGATTCAATTCTTCTTTTTTCTTGCAGTTTTTAGAATATTCCTGCATTTGTTTTTAGACTGAAAGTCTCCCAAAAAAAACATTAAAAAAACATTAAATGTACTATAATGCTTGCTGAGTCTTCTGTTCAATTTTGTTAAATTCATGTTTTCCTGATGCTGACAAATGAGTGACCTGTACTGGCCATTTGACTAGAAGTTAAATAAGTGTGCCTAAAGGCAAAGCAGTAGTCTATAAAGCTTCCAGAGTTATTCATATACTGTCATCTTTACTGTAATTTACAACACAATTGATATTTGCTCTTGCTTTAACTGTAATTCAATGTGTTTCTTAGTCAAATTATTTGTGGCATCTGTTTAACACTTTCAGATACTAGGCCTGCATGTAGATTAATTAACTCATACCTACAAACAGTTTAGCAGTTGCTTTGCTGGAGACATGACACCAACCTAAAAGAATTAGCCTGCCCTGTAAGTGGCTGATAAGGTGAGAATGGATAGCGGTCCATATAGGAGGAGCAGGGCGAGTCTATACGTCGCACACATGTTTTTGAGCATCATTTGAGGGGTTAAAAATAGCCTAACTTGACTACTGGACACATTTTTTCATTCGAAACTATTCGCAAGGTCCATGTGCCGTATCTATTACTGAGGCCCAAACGGCTGTATGGTGAGGAGTCGAGGGGTATATAAGGAGGGCAGCAAGGGTCCCATGGGCCACACCTCGACTTACTCCTTTGCTTTTTCACTCGCCTTGGAGGAGCGCAAGGTGAGTGAAAGATGGTGCACGATGCTTTCCTTTCGCTGAGGAAAAACAGAGAGTCTTCAGGCCTGCAGAAAGTTTAGGAGGCTGCTGCGAACACAGCAGTCGTTTTAAAGAAAAACAGCGGACGCTCGTCTTTGGAATATGGTCTTAGTGATTGAGGAGTCCATCTACATTAGCGCTGGCCAAGCAGAACAAATTGGACTTACTGAATGCGCAGTGCTGAATTCAGCGCTTAGTTGGTGAAACGGAGGCGTTTGTGATTGGATCACTGAGGATGATTAATCGAAACGGAATGGGGGAACATCAGGGCCTATTAGCATGCCTTCTAGATCTTCCACACAGCAAACATCTCCAGCGTTGAACTGCCAGGTCCATTTGCGCCCACGCTTCTGGTGTTAACGCAATACCTCCGGTGGGAATTCAGCGCTGGAGGTTTGCTGTGGACTCCCATCACAAGAGAAACACTGCAAAGCAAGCATGGCTTGTGTGAACTGTAGATTAATAAATCTTAACAGAACAGAATAGAACGTGCTACTCTATGGCGCAAGCGTTCTCATCACGCATGCGCACACGACGACTCTGTCTGCTTCTACGTGTTAGCATATTCAGCTAACTGTACCACAGATACGATAAAGACGAGATAATTAGCACAGCTACAGATAAAGGAAGCTGTTGGACATTAGAATTGACATTTCACTTTATTCTGAACCAGTCTTGCGCAAAATGTACCAAGAACTCACTGCCTGTTGTTTTTGCAGCTTGATCAGATAGAGAAAAAATGGCCTTCGCTGGAATCCTGGCTGATGCTGATGTGAACGCAGCTCTTGCTGCCTGTGAGGGTAAGGTGGTCCTTCCTCATCACATGTCTGAGTAAATTAAATTTTAAATGATCAGTTGTGTTTAAAATGTCATTCAGATGGATCCTTACAAAGATATGAAGTGATACTTTTTCTATATAATCTTATAGGCATAGGAAGGTATGATATTTCTAAAGTGGAAAACAATACTTCTGTAATAATCTGTAAGATATTTTGCCTCCTAGTACTGTTTTACAGTCATCTGTAGTTCTTGTGTAGTATCCTGTAGTAAACTATAGCAAATAGCTGAATTTGCTATAAGGTTTCGTGCAGAAATTGCTGTAAAAAGATGCTTTTTCAAGGTTTCTTTAGTAAAGGCAATGGTTCTGTTTATAACCGCGGGTTCTGTATAGAGCCATTACATGCTTAAAGGGTTCTTCAGATTTTGAAACTGTTCTTTAGGTTGATGGAGTGTGTTGTATATGGATAAAACAAAACCACTGCCTTTATAGAACCTTCTTGAAAATGCTTCAGGTATAATTTTGTTACAATATCAAACCTTTAACCCTTTTCTACATAGAATTGTGTTCAACACATTCTCCATCAATCTAAACCATTTCACCAGAACCATTTAGGCATGAAATTCTGTCCAGAACTCATTGTTCTAAATAGAACCATGAGCTTTACTAAAGAGCCTTTCAAGAACCATCTTTTTAGGTGCAGAATTACTACAGATCTTTGTCTTACTTAGAGGCAAACCCAAAAGGAATACTGATGAGATTTCTGACTTGAATGGATGGACAATGTAGGTTCCTCAACACATTTCAGATCATGTACATTGTGTCAGCAATTTCACAATATTCTCAACCCTCAGCTGCTGACTCCTTCGAGTACAAGAGCTTCTTTGCCAAGGTTGGCCTGGCCTCCAAGTCTGCCGATGAGGTTAAGAAGGCATTCGCCGTCATTGACCAGGATAACAGCGGCTTCATTGAGGAGGATGAGCTGAAGTAAGAGCTTATTCTTGGCATCAGTCAATCATCCATTGTAATTCTACCCAAACCACTGGCAACTGTCTGAGCCAGCAGAGTGGTGAATGTAGCCAACTAAAAACATCTGCACTGTCTTTACAGGCTTTTCCTGCAGAACTTCAAGAGCGGTGCCAGGGCACTGACTGACAAAGAGACCAAGGCTTTCCTTGCTGCTGGTGACAGTGATGGTGATGGCAAGATTGGAGTTGATGGTAATTCAATATGCATTGACCCACTGCTCACATGACACAAGTCAACATTAGTAATGCAGATGCAAATAGAATAGTATAGAAATAATTGGTTAGGCCCTACTTAGTGAATGTTTGAATGACTGATTCTTGAACATGAAGACAGGTAGCTTAGGTACCTTAATACCAAGCAAAGTCAACAGTATCAGTGACTGGAAATAATAATATGAATGGCCAGCAATCATCTAAGCTAGGGAACAGCTAAGTAGTTATTGTATTTTTTACAGAATTTACTAATGGTAGTTTCATCTCTATTCTATCTCACAGAGTTCGCTGCTCTTGTAAAGGCATAAATTTCCTTCTGACCAAGACCCATCTCAGTTCATGGAACCAGAACTCAAGCTTCTGCTCACAACTCTCACGCAGCTGACCTAAGATCATATTTTTTATATTGTATTTATGAACTGACTTTGGACAATCTACTTGACATTGAACACAGTGTCCTTATAGTGTATTATTAATGTTATTTGGACGTGTTTTATTTCAAACCTGTTGGCTTGTGCAAATGTCTCTTATGCACTTCCGGGGAAGAGTGAAAAACAAGGAATAAATGTAGTTTTGGTGTAAAATGTCTTTGCGCTTAGGGTGGTTTTTTTTCTTTTTTCACTTTTTTCAACTGGGGCACTCCGAGGGGCTGCAGACAGATGAATACTCACATATGCAAAGATGAATGCCACCTGCCGCCAAGGGGCACCTGTTAGAATAACAGCTTCTGGGTGGTGGGGTTGGGGGGCTCGGAAAAGGCACAGCACAGTTTTGGCACTCTAGCTGCTGAGGGAAGGCCCAGACATTTACTGGGCTGCACTGGAAAGGATTTGCAAAGGATACTTTTCAGATGTCTAGTTACAGTCCATAGTGGCTTCCAAGATGCTCAGAATAGCATTTAGACAGAGGCGCTGGTTGGGTCTACCAAAAAAGAATAAACGTAATAATTCTAATTGCATAATATCTGACTAACACCAGATTAGTCAGTTAACAGCCTGAAGGTATTTTAATAACATGCTTTATCTCTGGTCAAAAACCATGAAAGGAACGTTTAAAAAAAACTGATTAATATTCAGTGAAACCGACACAAACAAGTGCATGCAGCAGTAATTTACAGTCCAGCTGACGGAAATATTTATTACCTTATCGGTCAGGTGGGATAGTGCTGCCCCCTTCTGTCTACAAAAGCATGCAGCCGTCAGGTTGCTAAAAAATATATATAAGGCTCAAAATTAAACTGTAAAATAGAGTATTTTGCTAAGAGCACTGTGAGACAAATCATAACTTAAACACTTTAAATAATAACAGCATACAGAAAAGTACAGCATTTACATGGAGATAATGTGAAAAAATGTATGAATAAAAATGCCAAAGACTGAAAATGCGATATTTGTTTTTATTCAAACTTCCGCGTAGCAAAATAGTGCTAACCATGACACGCAGAAAAATGCGAAAAAATGTCCACAGTCTAACAAGTTTTAAAACTGAGTAAATACGCTTATTAGACTCGTTGTATCTCTAGCCTAATACCCTTGTATTTCGTGCCTAAAAAGCTAGGCTGCTAAAATCTAATCAAGCTTGCGAAATTCTTTGGTTACAAATGCTAACCTAACACAGCGTTCCTTAACATTAGCTTCAAGATAATAAGCAAACTCTGATATCTTGCAGTAAAAAGTCACTCTGGCGCTTCGTAAGGGCGAGCCGAGCTGTGTCCTCTGTCGTGCCAGCGCTGGACTCCGACTGCCCACCGTGATATCCATACATGCACTTCTCCACATTTGCCACTTTCGCCAGCAGCCGCCGTTTCAACCGCCTCAGCAGCGTGTATTATTAGCAATGCACGATATCAGGAACTTTTTTTTTTTCAAACTCACCTTTTAAGCATCTTCATTTAATGCAGATAAATATAGTCCGCTCCTTCTGCTTGGCCGCGTTTCACACAGCCCCCTTCCATTGGGTGTCCGTTACATTATGCCTCATATTTCGGCGGAGTGGGAGTATATAAGGTGGAGGTCGGCGGGCCCGGCTTCACTGCAGTTTGCTCGAGTCTTCTGAATCTTCCCACCCACAGGAAAGACCCAAGAGGTGAGTTTCCAGCCCATGCAGACAGGAACCCGTCCACGGGGATCACCACCGCAGGGACACCTGCAGAGATTTTTAGAGGAAGAATCAAACTGTCTACGTGAATAGGATCTGCCATTCTCCAACAATGCATCTGCACTAGGCCCCCAAACCGTTAGTTTACTGATGGTCCGAAAAATCCAAGAAAAAAGTAAAGAAATTCGACTCCTCTGAATCCGTTCTGGACTTCACTTTGGATGTGAGGGGGGATTTCCCTACCTCCTCCGTCATTGTTGTTTTGGGTTTTTTTTTAAAGGACCACATCGTCACATGTTGGACCTTTGGGATATAACGTCGTTATAATGAGCCAGTGTGACGTGGATCAGGTTGCTGTCCGCTTCTTGGCGGTTTTCCTGGGGCAGCCTGATTGCATGCTTGCAAAAGGCTGGATAATAAATCGTGAGAGCGACTAAATTCAAAAAGCAATTAAAAAAATGCAATGTGGACTTTAATAAGACCTGAAGCCAAACTACATATGCATTTTTAAAGGCAGCTTTGAGAGCATTTGATAGAGGATTTGAAGATGGGAGGGGTCTTAGTGCTGCATGTCACACATATCCTATATGTATGGATATTCTACTATTGTTGGCTATTTCACTTATATAGATATATATATATATATATATGTCTTTGTATTCTCATTTAGCTAAAGATGGCATTCGCCGGAATCCTGAAAGATGCTGACATCACTGCAGCCCTGGATGCATTCAAAGGTATCCTGATTTCAAGTAGTTTGTTCTCATGGCTCGACTTGTGTGTCTCAATAACAATAAACAAAAAAAAGAAACGTATGGCAGTAGTAGTAGTATTATTTACATTTTATACACTGTTATTTACATTTGACATTATTTACATTATTATATCAGCATTGTTATAATATGTTTCATTTGAATCTCAGCCGATGGCTCATTCGACCACAAGGCCTTCTTCAAGAAGGTTGGTCTGACCGGCAAATCTGCTGATGACGTCAAGAAGGCTTTCGCCATCATTGATCAGGACAAGAGTGGCTTCATTGAGGAGGACGAGCTTAAGTAAGAGATCACTTTATACACTGATTCATTCAATCATAAAGAAAGAAAGTGTGGGCTGCAAGGGGCTAAATACAGGAGGTCCTGGGGAAACTTCAAATTTCTGGGGGTCCCTGAAAATTAAACATATTATGACTTTATGCTGTCTGTTAGAAAAAAGTTGACATCCAGATACAGATTCAGGGAAAGGACATTGCTTAGCTGTTTACCCCTGAATCAGCAAGCTCCTATCTTTAGTAATTAGACATGCAGTACTGGTCTGCCTTAGGGGGGCACTGTAGCAAGCTGGCTCACCCATTTGGTCCAACACTAGAGACGTTATAAAGGAGGAGATGGTAACTGGTTAAAATATGAATGGGGAAAGCTCGTAACACTCAACGTGGCATCTGCACAGAAAGTCCCGCCCTTCAAAAAAAGAGCCAACCATCTTGCTGCTTAAGCCCCGAGCGGGGAAAGCCCCCTCCTGTTGTCAAAGTCTGCGCAAGCACAGTAGCCAGAACAACCCAGAAAACATGGTTTATTGTGTGTCATTGAACCAAACACAACAAACTATTAGGTTTTGTCAGATTTTATCAGTGGTTTCTAATATTGTTCTAAAAGAGAAAATCTGACCTTCAATTTCAAGTGTTTTGGTCTCTTCCCATTTAAAGAGAGAGGAGGCTGGAAATAACTACCCAGCAGCATTGCCAAGATGGCTGCCAAGTGAACAGACCTTCTCATAAGGACTTTGTTAGCAGCTAGCCAACGCTGGAGTAGTCAGCCAACATGGGACCCCCCCCCCAAATAATGGGGGGTATTTCGCACACTGGCTAAGTGCTAATGCTAACCTGCATGCTCATGCTCTCTCCTCAGGCTGTTCCTGCAGAACTTCAAGGCCGGTGCAAGGGCACTGACTGACGCCGAGACCAAGACTTTCCTGAAGGCTGGAGACACCGACGGTGACGGCAAGATCGGAGCTGATGGTGGGTGTTTATTTTTTTCTTCTCTTAAACACACATTAAAGAAAAAAAAGGCTTAATTATTGACTCCTTTCTTCTCTTTTCTTCACAGAGTTCGCTAGCCTGGTTAAGGCATAAATTGCTTCTGACCAACACCTCTTGCTCTGAAGGAACAACTTTGCCCAAGACCTCCCATTTTCATCTGACTATAAATAATTTTTATACCTATGCTTATGAGAAGTTTCCTCCCATGCAGCACACTGTCCAAAATGATGATTGTGAATGTAGCACGGCTGTGTATCCTGTCTTAAATATGAATTTTGCTTACTGTAAAATCTAATGCACTTTTACGGGAACGGACGATAAGAAAAGAATAAATATTCTTTTGCAATATCGACTTTCTCTCCATTCATTCCAAAATGTTGTGATGTAAGTGTTTCTTGTGGTTTCAACAGGCCTAAAGATTTAGAACACAAGCAGAATGAAACAGCATATGACATCTCAATCATAAGTCCATTATCAGATAGTAATGGAGCTTGATAGAACACTTGATAGAACACTTAAACCTAACAGTCAGAGGAATGTGCAATGATGATGATATATTGGGTACAGATCAGTGTGGGCTAAAGGGAAATCATCTCACCCATCATCATTCTCATAATCACACACCTTCATCACCCTCATTATTATCTTGTACTCATCCATCAATATCACAATGGTTATTTAGTAACCTGCTACTGCAACATCACAGCACGAGTGTTGGTCTTCTTGTTGGCAGGTGTCAAGTGTAAAAAGTGATGTCATTAAGTCTGTAAAACTGTGAGTTGTCCAGTAGATGGCAGTGCTTTCTTGTGAATGAGTGGACTTGGCCAATTACCTCACAGGCCTTTCTGTGTTTCTAACCATTGCTCCTGGAGATCTTTAGACCAAACCCTAATGACTCATCTGATTGAATTCATCAGGTATTCATCAAGCCATTCTGGTGTGCACGAGCTGAATCAGAGAAAAACCAAAATCACACAGTGCAGGGGTCCTCCAGGGCTTTAGTTGAGACGTACTAAGCCAAAGGACATGTGTTATCGACGTAATGCATGACATCATGGCCTATGGGTAACAAGAAGCACAAGTGGATCCGGTGTCCTCATCAGTCTCATCCTCCTCATCCTCATGTAAGCCTGCCAAACTCTTGGGTTTCTATCTTCATTGTAGTAGGTCACCTTATGCTCAGAATGTGAAGACAAACTTCACATGAAGCAGATCACTATTAGATATAGATGCAAAAAGATAGATAAAAACATACTAGATAAAACCAGGTGTCAAGTAAAACCTTTACATACCTTTACATATCAAGCACAAAGCTATATTAATAGCTAAATGATAGAATATGTGAAGATAAAACCTCAGGACTTCACACATAGCATTTACTGTTCCACCAGCTTCTCTATGGTTTGCTCAGAGGAGCCTACACCTTCTTTCCATAAGTACAAATTACAGGTTTCATTTACCTGCTGAAAAAAGCAGGTAACAAATACACTGACTAATGACAATGGAAATATTACTTAAAACAATCAATATATAGACTATAAAGCCTTGAATGAAAAAGCTCCTTTGGGGATTCTTCAGTTTTTTCAATGTAGGAGAACTTCTCTGACATGAAGTGGACCTTTTGCAAAGTGTAAAGAGCAAAGAATAAATGGTTCTACCTGACACTAAAGGATTCTCCACAACCAGTCGCTGACACGTAGAAAGAACTGTATGAAAGCAATCTTCTGTTGTGGTTTCCTTACAATTTGGAGAAACGTTCAGTGTGGCTGTAGACTGTATTCCAGTGGGACATCTCAGAAGAGTTTGCTAGTGTATTTATCTGTGATATCATGAAGAAGATGCAGCCCTGTGGTAGCTTTTTAATTAAGGTTCTCACTGCATCAGAGTTTTGAGACTCTTGATACACTATGATACAAAAGTCAGAGACTGCCCTTTAATGTGTTTAATTTCCAGACAAAACAGCCAAACATACAATTTTTTTGAGTATCAGGGACAAAGGAAACATATTTTTATCAGATAATTGCACAGAAACGTCAACAACTAAACAAAGAAAAACCTCTGCAGAAATCTGCAGGGATATTTTGAAACACTTGTAAAGTTCAGTCTTATAAGTTGGTTGCATTTTCTGTTCCTGACGATAAGTAATCCCAGTTCTCCAGTTAGCCAGACATTCTTTCAGACACATAGTGCTGAGTTCTCATCTCACAGTGGCAGGATGGACACCTGTGGATTTCATCAGATCTGAAGCAAGAGTGGAGCTTGATTTTATGAAAAACAGTCTATTAAAAAGACAGTTATTCAAGGGTTCTTTATGGAAGAAAATGGTTATATATAAAACACGAACACTTAATGAACCTTTTGCATGATTAAAGGGTTCTTTGCATCATGACAGGGTCCTTCACATTGATGAAGAACATGCTGTAGATGCTTTTTAAGTGTGTTTTAAGTGCGGTGACATTTTTGGTAGTCTAGTAGTCTTTGTACTCACACTTGGTTCTTCAAGAGTTCTTTAGTAAAGGCAATGATTCTATATACAACAATGAGTTCTATATGTGCTTAAATGGTTCTTTGCATGATGAAATGGCTCTTCAGATTGATGGAGAATGTGTTGTATGTGGTTCCATATAGAAACATTTTGAAAAATGGTTTTATATAGCACCAAAAAGCATTCTTATAACAGAGGAACCATTTTTGGTGCTGTGTGGAACCAGGTACAACACGTTCTCCATCAGTCTGAAGAACATTTCACAAAGCAAAGAACCATTTAAGCATGAAATGGTTCTACATATTACTCATAGTTCTAAATAGAAACATTTCCTTTACTCTAGAACCCTTAAAGAACCATCTTTTTTAAGAGCACTGTTCCATTTTCTCTATATCTTTTATTAATGTTTAACTCCAGTTTTGGAAATGCCTGTTTTTCTGTGACTTTTACCTTCCTTATGTGAGTGAATTACTTCATTTTTTCTTTATTTCCTTAAAAATATCCCCTTAAGCTATTTCAGATACCCATGAGAAAGAACTTTTTAAGGTGTCTGAAGTGAGTTTGGGTGGTTGCTGGTGTGAAAGTTGGTATCTTTTTTAAGAGGGATTAAAGTGTTAAAGTGACGGTAGAGTGGTTACATCTAAAAGATGTGATCATTCGCTCAGGGTTAGAGGCTTTTGTGTCATTTTTCTGTTAAATATGTGTTTTCTCCTTTTTTCTGACATGTAACAATTACACCTTGTTTCACTAGAAATTCAATCAACAAAATATTAGCCTCTGGCTTCTGCACACTACTGTATGTTGACAGTGTTCTTATTAACACTATTGTAACCCTACAGAACAACTCAGAAGGAAAAAGAAGAAAATGGGTGTAACCAGAAGTACCCGTCCCTACTTTGCCCCCCCTTCTGCCCCCCCCCACACAAAGTTTGGACCAAAACATAGGTTCCTGACCCCCACTCCCAATTACTGAACTCTGAAATTCTCAGGGACTGTTACGCGCTCATCACTTTCTGTTACTCACTCATCACTTTAACTGCCCCATAAGCTCATTCTAACTGCACTACTGTTTATATTTGCACTATTTATACCCACAGACCTTAATCTGTATGTGTCATATGTCACTTTAGTGTTCATTTCAGGACCTCTTATTTTCACCCATCCATCCATTTTCTAAGCCGCTTCTCCGTCAGGGTTGTGGGGGGTGCTGGAGCCTATCCCAGCAGTCTTCGGGCGGAAGGCAGGACACACCCTGGATGGGTCGCCAGTCCATCGCAGGGCAGACAGACAGACAGACACAGACAGTCACTCACACACTCACACCTAGGGGCAATTTAGCATGTCCAATCGACCTGACTGCATGTCTTTGGACTGTGGGAGGAAACCGGAGAACCCGGTGGAAACCCACACAGACACAGGGAGAACATGGAAACTCCACACAGAGAGGACCCCGGTCCCCCAGCCAGGGAATCGAACCCAGGGCCTCCTTGCTGTGAGGCGACAGCGCTACCCACCACGCCACCGTGACGCCCTCTTATATTCATATTATTTTTTATTATTCTATTTTTCTAAAATTAATGTTTTCCACCATGAGGTCTGAGAGTAACGCAATTTCAGTACCCTGTATGTCCTGTACCTATTGTAGTATTGACAATAAAGCTTGACTTGACTTGACTAAGAATGCAGGTACCGTGTCATGGATCAGGTATCATGGGTATCACAGGTAACACCACTGGAATAAAGAATCAACTTACACTTTAAATGGCCTTAAACAACATTCAATGACCTCAGACTACTACAAGAGACGTTTTTGTAGGCCTGTGTGTACTTAATTTGAAAGGTATAATAACACAATAAAAGCATTTGAATTAAATCCAACTGGAAGTAAACAGAGTCTAATTTAACTCTGTAGGAATTCATTTCTCATTGGTGAGCTGTCAGGCAACATGACCTACTCCTCTTCCATAATAAATGTTCTTGGCAGGTGCATTGTGGACACTGATTACAGTATGCCAAAATATATGATGCAGCTGGGTGCCAGCAAAAATGTGACCTTACGTGCCTGAATCAGCAAGGCAGTGACGAAAAAATGACAGCCAACTGTTTACCGTGACCCGAACATTCTTTGATTAACAAATACAGTACTGTGTGTAAACATGTACGCATGAGAAAGAGAGCGAGAGAGCGCCACGGAGCTCCATCTGTTGAGAGAGTGCAGTCTGACAGCATGGAACAGAGAGAACAGAAGAAATGAAGGGATGATTGGGGACAAAAACAGCAGAAATAAATAATAAATCTGGCGGGCAGATTTTGTGGGATTTAAAAGAGTGAGATTCATAGAGACAGTATGAGGCTTTAAAGGGCAACACCACTGACTTTTCAAAACATCATAATTCAGTGGTTGAGATGTAAAAAGCCACTCAGAGTGGCCGGCGTGAAATGGTTCACTGTTGAGACTCGGATGTCTTTACAGTGGTGCTGATGGGAACCAGGGCTCAATATTGATTATGCAAATATAGCCATTTTATTTGCTGTCCAAAGCCTACATACTGCTGCTGACAGAGCAAAACCTCATATCTCCCAAAAGGTAACTTTACAGGACAAGGAGAAACAGTCTTGACTTTTAATGGAAGTGAATGGATAAATACTTTCCCCCAAGCAATTCTTGAGCATTTCTGTTGGTCTGTTCATCGTGAAATTTTGACATATCTTTCCATCACCTTTTGTAATAGCGTCTCTCTAACAGCAATACCTGCTGACATGCATTAAACACTACACAGAGGCTTAAAAAACAAAGATTAGTAAATATGAAGTTTTTCTCCATTCATGCCCTTATCATCTCTGGTTCAGCCGCTGTTTCTCCAACTGACTAATTACATAATAGTGAATACAACCGAATAACTGTGGAGAACCAGGGTGGTGTGGGGCTGGGGTGAGGGGGGGCGGGGTCGCTGGGTTCAAAGAGTTAGAGATGGATCGGAAAAGGAATGGATGTAGTGAGCTTTTTTTCAGAGCTGATGATGAACTGATATGGGCGGGACGTGGAAAAGGCAAAAAAAGACAATAGACAGCACAACACGTATTATTTAATTTCTCGTTTAAAAGAGAGCATCAGGACCAGGCTGTCCACTCAGCTCCTCGCTGGATATAAATAGTAAAGGTTAATTAGTTAGGCAGGAAATTTGATCCGGGCCTGGCGGTTCGAATTTGATCCACAGACAGGTAACTTAAGAATTGCCCTTTGTCACCGCAATCAAACGTATATAAACCCCCTGTTTGACGGACAGCGCTCACCACACAGCCTTCCCTCTCTGCCGGATCACCTGCACGCGCCTACTGCACGGGGTAAGTGAGGACTCACCGGGCAGGACGCGGACACAGCCGGCGGGGCTTTACTCTCACTCTGCAGACCCTGCCTCTCTTTCTTTTCCCTTTTTTCTTTCCTCGTCTTTCTTTTTTTTCTACTTGAATGCCTTGCTCCGTGACGTTTTCCTTTTTCTTTCGTTCTGTGCTTTATTCCTCTTTTCTTTCTTTACTGTTTCATTGCCTTGTTTCGTCCCTTTTCCCTTTTTCTTTTTTTTTTCTCTTTCTTTGCTTCATTCCTCTTTTCTTTCTTTATTGTTACCTTGCCTTGTTTCGTCACTTTTCACCTTTTCTTTTCTTTTCTTTTTTTAACTTTTATCTTTCTTTGCTTCCTTTCTCTTTTCTCGTTCTTTCTTTTTTATATCGTCGCCTTCTCCTTCTCTTTTGCTTCCTTTCCGTTATCTTTCTTTTTGATTCGATGGAACGCTTTGTTTCGTCACATTTTGCCTCTGTTTTTCTTTTTGTATTCCTTTGCGATGCTTGCTGCTTTTATATGCAGCGTGGAGTCAGGCATTAAACATCACATAGCCTGACACTGTAAGAAGCGACGCTTAACGCCTTGTTTTAAATTAGCCGTCGCACTTTGTTAACAGTAGGAGATTCTGTCTCTGAGGCTGGAAGTACTGCACTGTTTATGATGTATAGTTTCTGTGTAATACTATATTCCCCTATTAATCTACCTTAGGATATAGACTTTTTTTCATTTATCAACCTGTTGTAATAAAATAATATCATTGAGGACCTGTCCTGTCCTGATATTCAGGAACAGCTGAATTCTCTCTTCAGGCAGCTCACTGTCGCTTAGAGCGCCCTCTATCTGTTTAATTCATTGTGCTTCTTGCTTGAGTGGCTGCTGTTAGCTTAAAGAAGTGCCTTAGTAATAAATGTTAACAGTGGAACTTCTGCACGTTTAACTACTATTATTGAGATCTGTATATACAGACTTGGCTTCTTCAAAAAGGTATCCTGTTGGAAATGTGTTAATAATTCAAAATGGTTGTTCCTCAGGACCATGTCGCTCTCATCTGTCCTTTCCGTTGATGCCATCGAGAGTGCTATCAAGGACTGCCAAGGTATCGATTTACCACAGGCGATATCACCTGGCTACAGTTCTTTCATTATCTAGATAAGTAAATTGTGATGGGTGTAGTGGGTAAAGGCATGAACCTTTATAACAGCATGATATATGCTGCACTGCTGATTACCTTAGATTATCAACTTTAGATAAGCTATTTTGAGATAAGATAATATATTACTTACTATTGTTTTCTCGCCCAAAAAGCACCAGATTCCTTTAATCACAAGAAGTTCTTCCAGCTGTGTGGTCTGACCAAGAAAAGTCCCCAAGAGGTGAAGACCGTTTTCGGCATTCTCGACAACGATGGCAGTGGCTACATTGAGGAGGAAGAGCTCAAGTATGAAATTCTCCCAAATGTATACATTTCCATGCAGTGTACACAGTTCTACTTATTTCACAGATTAATGGCACTTGCGTATAGTTTATAGGCCTACTAGCTTTTGGGTTAGGAGTTCATGAACAAACTCACTATGAGTAACACAGAGCACCTGGACTTTAAAAAGGGAGTTTGCACCATTAAAAGAAAAAAATACTATTTTGAGGTGCTTCAACTTGTGCGTGACTATTTTGCATCACATTGAACTCTTTCAAAGAGTTTTGGCAAAGAACCACGAACACAATGACACCTGGACCATCAAGCTCTCACCCTGGAGGTGTTCTCCAATCACCCTTTTCCAAGGCCTTAAAAATGTACAAGATAGAGTCTTACTTTTTGTCTTAGGTATGTCATGTGCGGAGGAAATTGAGAGCTAAAAAAAGTAATCTATGGTTAAAAACAGGTAAAATGGTGAGGACTTAGGTTAACTTCCCATAGGACCAAATCAAATGTCCTCACAGAACTACTTTGCAGTGGGACAAACAACCAACAGCCATCTAATGAAAAGGATGAGGATAATAAACCCTGCAATTTTCCCCTAGTTAAACCTGCTTTTTGTGTGTGTCACTAAAAGATCTTAAAATATTTTCATGTTTTTGGTGTGAGACACTCTACCACCACAGTCCCACCACAGCTCACATAACACTTAATCTATACATTATGGTTGTGTAAGGACTTCTTATTTTTACATGGTTATGTCATCAAGAGCCAAAAGAGTTCACATGATTCTGTCTGTGTTGGTAGATTCTTCCTACAAAGGTTTTCACCTGCAGCCCGTGTGCTGACCGACAAAGAGACCAAGGCCTTCCTATCAGCTGCTGACGATGACAATGATGGCAAAATTGGAGCAGAGGGTGAGAACTACCATCCACTATGAGCATGATGGAAAATCTTTGTTTTATGTGTCCCAGCGCACCACGTATGATGTACTAAGACAAGAGCAATAGCATATGGAAAGTATTATGGAAACAGCTCACAGTTTATTGCAGTATAGTGCTTTTTAT
The DNA here is from genome assembly GCF_015220715.1 of Pygocentrus nattereri. Taxonomy (NCBI): domain Eukaryota; kingdom Metazoa; phylum Chordata; class Actinopteri; order Characiformes; family Serrasalmidae; genus Pygocentrus; species Pygocentrus nattereri. The sequence goes on from NC_051224.1 coordinate 10,082,787, forward strand.
AAGGGTTAATGACTGAGCCTGTTAAGTCAGTGGAAAAAGAGAATAACAATATATAGGTGTGACATTTTTGTGATGGCAGACTTCACTGCAATTATATAGCAATATAACCTTATGTTTTATCAGTGTAATCTGAAGTGAAGTCTTCCATGCTCCACCTACATATGTGCTCTCACTTAATGAGGCTGGACAAGCTTTAACACAGTTTATGTCAAAATATGGTCATTTACAGCATGTTATTAATTTCCAATTATATTTATTTTTGTATGTCTGTGAAAATTCACATTGTTAGGATAGATTGGAATTTATAGTAAAATGGTTATTGCCAACTTGCCTACACTCTGAAAGGGTTTTATGTAGTACCAAAATAAGGTCAAGGTTGATTTGACTACACACACACACACACACACACATGTATATATATATATATATATATATATATATATACATATACACTCACCGTCCACTTTATTAGGTTTACCTTACTAGTAAATGGTTGGACCCCCTTTTTCCTTCAGAACTGCCTTAATACTTCGTGGCATACTTTCAACAAGGTTTTGGAAACATTCCTCAGAGATTTTGGTTGGTTATTTGAGTTACTGTTGTAATGTCTGCCCATTCTCCTCTGACCTCTCACATCAACAAGGCATTTTTGTCCACACAACCGCCGTCACTGGATATTTTCTCTTTTTCGGACCGTTCTCTGTAAACCCTAGAGATGGTTCTGCGTGAAAATCCCAGTAGATCAGCAGTTTCTGAAATACTCAGACCAGCCCGTCTGGCACCAACAACCACACCACATTCATAGACACTTAAATCACCTTTCTTCCCCATTCTGATGCTCGGTTTGCACTTCAGCAAGTTGTGTTGACCACCTTAACATACCTAAATGCATTGAGTTGTGGCCATGTGATTGGCTGATTAGCTATTTGTGTTAACAAGAAATTGAATAGGTGTACCTAATAAAGTGGCCGGTGAGTGTATATATATATATATATATATATATATATATATATATATATATATATATATATATATATATATATATATATATCAATTGTCTTTACAACAGAACCCTTGAAGAATCATGGTTGAGCTCAGCAGCGTAGCATTTTTAAAATGGAAACAAAAGAATATATTTGTAGGTGGAGCATGGTCGATTCCTATGATGGAACTGAATGTGTTTTTTCTTTCTAACAGAATTCCAGGCCATGGTTCTTTCCTGAATCATCAGACTGCTGCTGCCTGCTCCCCTCTCATTCACATTTTACAGCACAGCTCAAGATGTCATTGTTTTTTGTTTTTGTTTTTTTTTTTCTGGAAACCCCTTGTCACATATCAGTGAGCACCATTTATATTTGATCTTTGAATATCTGTAAAGAGAGGGCTGCAAAAGCATCTCCTAAATGTACCACTTACATAAAATACATAATTTTAAGTAAATAATAAAATAAATGGTTAAATATTCTAAACGTTGTCTTTTGGTGTTTGGATGATAGATAGATAGATAGATAGATAGATAGATAGATAGATAGATAGATAGATAGATAGATAGATAGATAGATAGATAGATAGATAGATAGATAGATAGATAGATAGATACTTTACTGATCCCGAAGGAAATTTAGAAATCAACACATTACACTGCAGAATGTTGAAGTGCGTCAATGGCAATGAAAACAGGTGGATCTAACAGTCAAGTAACAGAGCAATAAAGATGTGTAAGAAAAAGCAATGGTATTTTCACTTGGTCATTGTGAAGAGACTCAATCTGATAGTGTACACCACAGTAACTAAGAACACTTGAAGCATTGGACATGTTAAAGTGTAAAGTGACGTGGTCAGGAAACACAGTATTATAGGCTGAGTGGTGTGGAAACTTGAGAGACTGACTTTGACGGATAAGTGTTATAGTAAGTTCAAGTGACGTTTGCCCACAGGATGAATTGAAACCTGCAATTGTACTGGCGGGCGCTTGTTTAAGTGATGTTTACAGTGTAAGGATGGTGCTGAACTGCAGCTTGGCACCATTTGTAAAATATCACACAAATCATGCCGAAGCGTTTAAATCAACTCCCATATTATAAAGCTGTAAAGATATATTTCTAGGCAGTTGGCAGCTGTAGTATTTGCTTGTAATTTCCTGTAATCCATATCAAAGTACAGAAAGGTCAAAACTGTACCGCTGCAGAATAAAAGGTCCTCTATCTTTAGGGCGTTATTCATTTCAGATATATTACTGAAGAGATACTACAGTAGTAGCCTACAGTAATAAATACAGTAATAAATAAATGCTGTGAAAAGTTAGAGAGCACCATTATTTATTACTTATAAAATAATAAATAACATTAATTATTATTTATTTCCATCTAAGAGAGCTATTAAAAGGGCATTCCACTCATTTTTCCACATTTTTGCATGTTGCCGTTAGCACAATGTATACAAACTCATTTTTTTATCCAAAACTACTTCCATGCCTCTTCTAAGTCTTTATATGTAAAGTTTATGATGGTAAAATAGTGGAAATAAGATTCTTGAGAAGATTTTTGCCTGTATCCTTGCACCATTTATAGGAGTGAGCTTTTAGAGGCATTCAACTCTGCAAACATTCGGTTCCTATCACCACCACTGTGAAAATTCTGACTCAGTAAGATTCTCTAGAACAAAGCATTTCATACCAAACCACTCGGAACGACATGTTTACGTCTTAACCATTTAATTATGTAGAAATTCTGAAACACTAGTGGGATTTACCTTTAAGTACAAGTTATTCGACTTTCAGGAGATTTTTCTGAAGAGATTAGACTGTATAATGATATCAGGAATTTCCAAAACTGCAGTGTCTCTAAATATGCAGCCATGAAAGAACTGGTAGACCACCAAAACTGTTACCATCAGATAAAATTCTTCATCTTTGAGAGATAGGACTCAAGTCTGAAAGGATGTGTAGCTGTCAAGAAGCCATCACAGAAAATGCAACTAACATCTAACTTCCATTGATTTCTATAAAAAGTTTCCTAAAAAGACTGGAATCTGTGGACACACAAAACACAGATAAAAATCATTATTTTTCATTGTTGAGGCTTCCGTGTAATTTTCTGGTAATTGTATGTTTTCTGGGTCACACTTCATTTAGATGGTCCCCAGTAGATGATCCACAGATACTTACAATATTAACAAACATTATGGTCAGGGTTAGGTTTAGGAGTAGTTTTAGGTTTAGAATTGAAGTTAAGATTAGAGTTAGGTTTAGGTTTAGTGTTAGGTTTAGGATTGAAGTCAAGGTTAGGAGTAAGTTTAAGTTTAGGTTTGAAGCTAAGATTAGGGTTAGGTTTAGGGTTAGGTTTAGGATTGGAGTCAAGGTTAGGGTTTAGGTTTAAGATTGAAGTTAAGGTTATGGTTAGGTTTAGGAGTAGGTTTAGGTTTAGGATTGAGGTCAAGTTTAGGGTTAGGTTTAATGTTAGATTTAACATAATCTTTCACACTCAACTTCAAGTTCAGTTGCATTTCAGTGGCATTTAGTTGAATGTTAGTTAAAGACAAACTGACTAACTACAAAGCATCTAAAGTGGACCATCCAAATAGTGTTATTGTTCATTTAATAAAGGGTAGTATATCTTCAAGCTACAAGGAGAAGAGGGCCTCCACATCCCTTTCAGTATCCTTTTCTTACAATGAAATACCTCGCACAAGTACAAGAGCTGGGTACAGAGAATCATAGCCAGAGACATTCTCCAGCACCCCAGATGGTGGATAAGCTCACTCAAGAAAGCAATAACAGCAGCGTGATCATTAATGATTTAATGACCATTTATTAATGAAAGTTGCATCCTATATGATTGTACCCAAGTGTCGTTGCCAGCAATACAACCGTCATCTGTGGTTGGAAACCACAAGGGCACAACTGATCATGCTTTCACTGGAAGAGATTGAAAGAGACTTTCTATTGATAAAGAGATCTAGATAGCAGGCAGAGCTGGAAAACACTGACAGGGAAAACATTATCTTACATATCACTGTCACTGTTATCTGAACTTTATCAGAAATGACTTTTCCATGCATTTTCCATACATAAGGAATTTTGCATCATATTGGTCCTCATGAACTTTCCAAACAGTGTAAAGGTCATCTGCCATTTTCAGAAAATATATTAGTGCAAGAACAATATGTTTTTAGAGAAGAATTTGTGACACAGAGGTCACGAAACCTCGTACTGGAGATCTGCTTTCCTGCAAGTTTCACATTCAATCCAAATCTGACACACCCCATTCAGCTAATCAAGGACTTATAAAGGTAATAATTAGATGGATCAGGTGAGGCCAATTAGGGCTGGAGCTGAAGTCTGCAGGAAGACCGATCTTTAAGAGCACTGATGGTGGCCACTGATACATGCTGCGTTCCAGAAGCCAGGCTGTGGTCTGGACCACAGACCGCTGTGTCATCAAAGGCTGGACTAAGCAGAAGGATACAGCCAACTGTGGTCTACGTTCTGACAGTCTTTGATGACACTAATGCTGGCTGCTGAAGGCAACAATAAAAAGGCCAGTAAAATGCGCAGTAAAATGTGCAGTGCATTATTTCTTTAGTTGTGTATCTGCCTTCATAGGACGGGAAGCTGCCTTTCTTGGCTATGGTCTAGCTTTTAACTCCACATTAGATCATGTATATTCAGTCAACAACTGAAAACTCTACAATAAATCATATTAAAGTCACAATATCTCAATTAGCAAACACCAATCAATGGGGACATGTGCACTTCCTGGCATTCCTAATTTGCTTTACATTATCTGTAATTCTGTAGAAGTTACTACTGATACCTTTAACAGTTATTTAGCATGCTGGGTCTGGAGTGGATGCCATTTGCAAGAATGGAGGCAGACGCTGTTCACTTGGTTTAAGAGGCATTTCCATTGAGCAAAACATTCCAGAAGGAAGTTTAGTCATCAGCCAAATATTAAACCAATTTTGAAAAAGGCTTATCATCTACTGTTACTGTACATTGATTTGTCTTTGATTCTTATCAGTGTAATAAAGTGAAGTTTTCCAATGGACACAGAACAGTGCTGTGTTTATAGCTTCAGATTAGCAACCCATATCTCCTCCTTCATCACAGTTTCCTAAGATGCAATAAGAACTACAAACATATTACTAAATACTGCGTTTACATTGTGATAAAAATGCCCTATGCCTGTTTCTTTGGATAATTTTATAGATTATTCTACCAAACTGGTTCAAAGTTAGAGTTCAGGCTTATAACTGTATTTGACTTTAGACTAAAATGCTTTTGCTTTGAATGTCCTTATACCACACAAAAACAGTAAGACTTTATTTGGATGGTCCACTGTAGATGTTTTGAAAAATGCCCAGTCTGTTTTTAACTAACTTTCAATTAAATCTGTGTTAAATGAAACTGACCTTGAAGTTGCGTGTGAAGGATTCTATTAAATCTGTCCCCAACCCTAAACCTAACACTAACTCTAACCTCAAGGTAAAACCTACACTGACTCTTAAACCTAATCTTAACCTTAATGTTGTTAATAATCAACTGAGAATCACCAGAAAGTTTATTATTAATATAAGTATTTGTAGATCATCTATAGGGGACCATCCAACTGACGTCTGACCACAAAAACAAATCACAGAACATTCCCTTTTGTCAATACTAATACAATAATATTGCCTCTGAAATGCTGAAATGTTTCAGCAGTGACTTTAATCTTTCAAATTTACATCAGAACAATGAGATCTAACTGCTGATCATATGACCAAGAGTAACAGAGATGCTGTCACATTTCCTGCTTAAATGCAGGGTAGTGACATAAAAAAGTGGGACAGAATTTTTAAGTATATTTAAAAATTCAACTCATGATTAATCTAAATCTTTCAACTGCACTTTAAATTAAATCATAAAGATAGTTTTAAAAACAACATTGGACAATAAAATGCTTAAAATAACTGAATTTTAGGGCTTGGAGCAGCCACCTCCCAATACAACATAAAACAGTGTTTAGAAGCTAGTCATGAACTGGCAAGCATTGTTGAGTTTTCCTCAGAATTAGCTAAAATTGTCACAACCAAAACAATCATTACTGAAATATTTGGTAATGGTTTGGTTGTGTTATGATTGCTTTGGTAGTGACAAAACAGGATGCTCAAACATTTATTTTAACAAAAATAAAGGCGTGAGGTCACTCAAAGCAAAAATAATTTTAGTCTAAAGTCTAAGTCAGTTAGAAGTCCAAAAAAGTTTTCAACTCTTACTTTGAACCACTTTGGTAGAATGCTCCATATAAGGGTATTAAGTACAAGTTCATTTCCAGTGCCCCTATTTGCGTTTTGACGGTGACATGAAAACGTGGGACAGCATTTCTGAATATTTTTTAAATAAATGCATAATTAATCTAAATCTTTCAATTTCATTTTAAAGAAATGAAAATGATCTTTTTAAAACAACATTAATAATGAGCAAAAAAGAGAATGAATTCCCCTAAATTGACATGTAGAAGTTACGGCTTGGGACGGCCACCTCCCAACAGAAAGTACCCTATAATTGATGATGATTATCGGTGTCTCTCATCTTATCTCCATTATCTCTCATCTTATCTCCATTTTGTTGTGTTCTACATTTTGAAAAATTGGGTTTATAAATAAAATAACTATTGTTACTGTGGGACTGCAGTTTGAACTTATTCAGTAGAATGGTCCATGTACATTTGTGAGGTCTAGTATATGTAGGCTTTTTATACTGATCTGAAATAAACTTTGCTTTTCCTCTTCCCCCACAGGGGGGAAGTTGGAGTAGGGGAAGTTGGTCACAGAAATGAGTAAGTACCAGAGAACAAACAGGCAAACAGACGTAAATGTAGGATCTCCTAACTTCCACTTCACTGTAGGTTTTCATCCCCACATACTACAGAACTGGGCCTACAATTAGAGGATGCAGCAGGCAGCAGACACCACACCCAGGTATTAGGAGAAGCCAACGTGGATCAAAGCTTTCTCATATCAGCTAGGATTCGTGCTCACTTACTCACAATGAGAGAATAAAAGTCACTGAACAATGTCCACAATCTGAGCTTGGCGTGGAGTTTAGATCCACCTGCTTTAAATGTCTTGTGGCATCAACATTTATTGTCATGATAAGCCATATATTGGCAGTAAGGTAGGGTCCACTGGGAGGACATCATATATGATGTTAGCAGCACTCTCTGTCAACTGCAGTGAATTTCCAATGCTGTTCAAACTGAGCTGAATGTAGGTCATAGTTGTCTGTTGTGGGCTCAGAGTGACTGAGCATCAGAAAGAACATGCTCAGTCTAACATTCTGCTCTGTCTATTGTTCTTGTATATTTTTTATATCAGCCAGAGAAATCTGCCAGTATCAACTGGTAAGTTTGGCCTCAGTGTGCAGTTTGCAGGGAGGTGGTAGGTATCTTGAATAACAAATATCTCCAAAATGTCAACTTTTCAAATACAATCATAACTTTTAAAGTTATGTAAAGTAAGTGAATGTAAAGAGATTTTATTCTAAGCAACTTTGGATCATTTCTATTGATCCATTCATCATGAAAATTGTAAAGGGTAGCTGTTGTGCTCAAACATACACACACACACACACACACACACACACATTTTCTAAGCCACTTCTCCCTCAGGGTCGCGGGGGTGCTGGAGCTTATCCCAGCGGACAGGTCCCTGGACAGGTCGCCAGTCTATCGCAGGGCATGTGCTCAAACAATGTAGAAAAATAAAAATAAAAGTAAAACTAGTACATCTTAGTTTTTTTTTTTTAGACAATGACAATATGTTTTCCCAGCTTTGTCAGGAGAACATGTAATGCCATTTCAACATCCCTACAATGAGCTGTACTCCCAACTGTTGACACTGCCTCAGGCTTAACTTTCTTATTACTTATTCATTCACTGTGACGAGGAAGCAGAAGCATGTAAAGCTAGATTAGCTAGCAAGCGTAGTCTTGTAAGTAAATGGAATATCTTCAATACAGCTGATTCATATACAACTCCTTTCCGACAAAGGCGGGGTGCTGTGCAAAATCTAAATGAAAACAAAATGCAATGATGTGCAAATCATTTAAACCCTATATTTAATTGAAAATAGTACAAAGACCACATATCAAATGCGAAAACTTTGATGGCAGCAACTCGTTCCAATGATGTTGGGATGGGGGCATGTTTTCCACTGTGTTTCAACACCTCTTCTTTTAACAACACTCTGTAAGTGTTTGGGGACTGAAGAGACACTTTCAGAGTTTTGAAAGTGAAAAATTTTCCTGTTCTTGTTTGATATAGGATTCCAGGTGCTCAACAGTTCAGGGTCTCTTTTGTTGTATTTCCATTTCATAAAGTACCACATGTTTTCAGTGGTGACAAGTCTGAATAGAGCCCAGCAGTGCCTTTACTTCCTGTGGAGACTGAAGAAGGCTCATCTCCCCCCTTCCATCCTCACCAAGTTCTACAGGGGGACTGTGGAGAATATCCTGAGCCTAATGCTGCTAACACTGTGTTTACTGTTCTCTCAAGTTTTATTACCTCAGTAACTGCTGTGTTTATGTCTGTTATCTGATTGCGTGACTCACAGATCACAGCATGTTAAATATCTCTGCACCTTATTCTCATTACCTTATGTCCAGAAATGTGTGCTGTGTCGGTGCTGCACTGTCCTGTCTGTTTACTGTGTCTAATGTCTGTTTAATTTATCATATTTATTATATTGTTTATAGCTTAATTTTTCGTTTGCACACCATGTCTGCACGTTTGCACTTTGTACTTTTTCTTCCTTGTTGCACCGTGTTGCTCCTGGAGGAACGTAATTTCACTCCACTGTGCCAGACAAGCCAGTTTAGCACCCTAATGTTTTACTATAGAGCCATCCTGTTGTAATTTTTGCAGAATGTGGTTTGACGTTGTCTTGCTAAAATAAGCAAGACCTTCCCTGAAAAAGTTGTGTTTCTGGGCCCCGTTTACATATGGTTACTTCTTTGGGTGTTAGAGTTTTAACTCACATTTAAGGATGCAGTGATGAACTGTGTTCACAGACAGTGGTTTACAGAAGTGTTTCTGAGACCATGCAATGATTTCAACTGCAGAATCATGGCTGTTTTTAATGCAGTGCCACCTGCACTGTTTGCCCATGTAGTCTTTCACAGAGTGGTGAACGCCTCCCCGTCTTTACTTCTAAAAGACTGTTCTACCCAGCGATGTTACTAATCTGTTGCCAAGTAACCTTCAGGTATTTCTTTTTTATTTTTTTAGCATTACACAACTTTATCAGTCTTTTGTTGCTCCGTCTCAACTTTTCTAGAAGGTATTGTTGGCATCAAATTCAAAATAGGATGCCATGTGTGATGATGTGAAGTTCATGCACATGTGGAAGACTTTTCTGTCAGGACAATCTTGGAGAACCACATGGTACTGAAAAACCACACCTATCTATCTCATTAAGAGTCTAATAACTAGCTGATGACTTCAATTGAATTGTTAAAGCATGTAAAAGCTGAGCGGCGCTGGATCTAAGACATACCGTATTACAAGGCACCTGATCTTAGAGTCACACCCTAACAGTCATCACCTCTTTCAGGTCATAGCATCATGTAATAATAGTCATTACAATGTGTACTGTCATTTGCTGTGCGGTTATTATACCGCATGTGTGTTTTGGTGTACCAAATATACCTGGCGACACCTGCCACAAGACCCATGCTCCACCTCTATACACACTAAACGGTAGTGATGCTATTCAGCTAAATATAACCTGTGAGTAAGTGTAAGAGGTAAATGCTGGATGTTAGTGAAGTGATCTTGCAAACCTATATCTCATTTTACATCACTGGCATTGTTGCAAAGTCAATTTGGTGCAAACCTTTATTGCTACCAATAAAGCATATAGAACACCATAAAACAAAAATAATCTCATTGTATCTATTGTATTGTATTGTATCTATGGAACATAGGATGAGGAAATAACAGCCACATAGAGTCGTTACAGAGAATCTACAGATAAGAATAGGACCAAAGTGTTCACAAAATAATATGTTATAAATATAATAATTGAATCAATTCATGCAAAGAATGGTTGTAAATGGTTGTCAAATCCACGGTTTAATATACACTGCTCAAAAAAATAAAGGGAACACTCAAATAACACATCCTAGATCTGAATGAATGAAATATTCTCATTGAATACTTTGTTCTGTATAAAGTTGAATGTGCTGACAACAAAATCACACAAAAATCATCAATGGAAATCAAATTTATTAACCAATGGAGGCCTGGATTTGGAGTCACACACAAAATTAAAGTGGAAAAACACACGACAGGCTGATCCAACTTTGATGTAGTGTCCTTAAAACAAGTCAAAATGAGGCTCAGTATTGTGTGTGGCCTCCACGTGCCTGTATGACCTCCCTACAACGTCTGGGCATGCTCCTGATGAGGTGGCGGATGGTCTCCTGAGGGATCTCCTCCCAGACCTGGACTAAAGCATCCACCAACTCCTGGACAGTCTGTGGTGCGACGTGGTGTTGGTGGATGGAGCGAGACATGATGTCCCAGATGTGCTCAATCGGATTCAGGTCTGGGGAACGGGCGGGCCAGTCCATAGCTTCAATGCCTTCATCTTGCAGGAACTGCTGACACACTCCAGCCACATGAGGTCTAGCATTGTCCTGCATTAGGAGGAACCCAGGGCCAACCTCACCAGCATATGGTCTCACAAGGGGTCTGAGGATCTCATCTCGGTACCTAATGGCAGTCAGGCTACCTCTGGCGAGCACATGGAGTGCTGTGCTCCACTGCCAAACCGGTCATGCTGAAGGATGCTGCAGGCAGCAGATCGCTCTCCATGGCGTCTCCTGTCACGTCTGTCACATGTGTTCAGTGTGAACCTGCTTTCATCTGTGAAGAGCACAGGGTGCAAGTGGCAAATTTGCCAATCCTGGTGTTCTCTGGCAAATGCCAAGCGTCCTGCACAGTGTTGGGCTGTGAGCACAACCCCCATCTGTGGACGTCGGGCCCTCACACCATCCCCATGGAACCGTTTGTGCAGACACACGCACATTTGTGGCCTGCTGGAGGTCATTTTGCAGGGCTCTGGCAGTGCTCCTGCTGTTCCTCCTTGCACAAAGGCGGTGGTAGCGGTCCTGCTGCTGGGTTGTTGCCCTCCTACGGCCTCCTCCATGTCTCCTGGTCTACTGGCCTGTCTCCTGGTAGCACCTCCAGCCACTGGACAATACGCTGACAGACACAGCAAACTTTCTTGCCACAGCTTGCAGTGATGTGCCATCCTGGATGAGCTGCACTACCTGAGCCACTAGTGTGGGTTGTAGAGTCCGTCTCATGCTACCACGAGTGTGAAAGCACCACCAACATTCAAAACATCAGCCAGAAAACATAGGTACTGAGAAGTGGTCTGTGGTCCCCACCTGCAGAACCACTCCTTTATTGAGTGTGTCTTGCTAATTGCCAATAATTTCCACCTGTTGTCTATTCCATTTGCACAACAGCATGTGAAATTTATTGTCAATCAGTGTTGCTTCCTAAGTGGACAGTTTGATTTCACAGAAGTTTGAGTTGTTGTGTTGTGTTGTTTAAGTGTTCCCTTTATTTTTTTGAGCAGTGTATTTTTACTTTTTTAGAACATTTTGTGTGTTTCACCATGGATCATTTGGATCATTTGGAATTCGTTCAAACTGTAGTCCCACAGCTTAAAAAAACAAAAAGAATAATGCAGACCTTAGATATTTGCATGGATTACGTTGTGGGCTCTTTAAATCCAATGCATTAATTAAGATAGTAATAATCTAAATATATACAAAATCATTATGCTGTCCCAAACCCTAACCCCTAAATTTCTACTTGTGAAAAATAATGCTTACATTTTTTGCATAATCATTTTCTAAAATATCTTTATCAAAAACATGTTTGGTTTAATGTGAAGTCTAGAAGATTTAGATATATCAGAAGTTTTTAAACAAAAGAAATCTTCAAAAAAAGCCGTCCCACATATTCTTGTCACTGCACAAATACTGCATCCAAAACCACAGACTGCCATACCATACTTTACTAATGAATGCGTTTGTAATGATAGTGTACAGTTTTCGTCATGGTATGGTAGTATACCATTTTGGATGCACTAAAGAGTTTTAGTTCATAGGTGGAGCCTTATTTTAGCCACACCCCTCCATTTTAGAGCAGGAAGTGTGACTGCATCCCTATCACTCATGGCCACATGGTGAGTAGTTTGATCCCATTGTTTTGAGGTAACTTTGTCCCAAAGTCTGAAAATCAGTGTAACATTAAGAACTGTCACTACTGAAACACATATTTTCTGCAGTCAAGTAAATTTTTTTTGTGTTTTAATTTTAAAAATGAGATTTGTGTACAACTGTTCAAAGCTGATTAGGCTCAAAATCAGCTGAAATTGTCAGAACCAAAATGTCTTTTGGTTAAGCTCCAGTTGTTTTTGTAGTGACAAAATGTAATGTTTAATCATTTATTTTAACAAAATAAACATAAATAAGGCATAAAATTACCCAAAGCAGAAGGTTTTAGTCCAACTAAGTTAGAAGTGCAAACTGTTTTAAACTCTCACTTTGAACCAATTTAGTAAAATGATCTGTATATGGTTATTAAGTTAAATGAACAAGTAAATCATTTATCAGCAAATTTTAAAAAATGCACAAAGCCTATTTTAACAAAAATTGCACAGAAGCTTCAGCAACAGAATATAATAAAATGTTTTCTCATCATTTAGTGTGTTCACACTTTGCTTTTACAGCAATTCCTTCAGGAGACTTGCCCTTAGTTATTAGGAAGTTTTTAAGCAAGCTTCTATGTTTCAGAGAAATCTGCAGGGACATTTTTTCACACTTCCAAAGTTTAGACTTAGAAGTTTACAAATGTACACACACCGGTCTAAACCTTACTCCACATTTCAGATGTCCAGTTTTGTTCTACTGCAAATTTTCTTTATTTTTGTCTTTTTGTATTTTTCTCAGTAAGGGCTTCTTGGAAGCCACACAGTCTTTCAGACTCATTACACTGAGTTGTCTTCTCACAGTGGGAAAATGAACAGAAACACCTGTGGATTTCTCAAATATGAACCAAAATGGAGCTTGACTTTCTCCTACCCAGACAGCAAACATATTTTGGTCCATGGCTCAATAAGGTCCACACCTTACTGATTGTTTGCCACTGCTGGTCCACCTCCAAACCTCCCAGATTATTGTCCTGCAGTTTTTAATCTTCTTTTAGAATATAAAGTGAATATAAATGGATTTTCTTGAAAATGTTGATGTTGTAGCTGACACTGAGCAGGATTAAATTTATTTACTAAAATAATCTACTTTGCTATCTGGATATCTAACAAAGATGAAAGCTTTATGCATTGTTTCCCAAAATGTTGGTGGTCTACCAGGTCGTACATGATTGTTAGGACTCCTGTTTTCTCTATATCTTTCAATAATCATTTGAACTACAGTTTTAGGAACTTTTGTTTTTGTGCTCATTTGCCTGTGACTTTCTCCATCCTTATGCAAGTGGATTATCTAATATCTAACCTGTTTAGCTGTTTTAGATGCACATGAAAATACATTTTTTCTCTAGGTGTGTTTGTGTAGTTGCTTGTGTGAATGTCATTGTTGTTGAGAGGACACAGCTGCAACTCGTTATGGAAGCGTTAAAGTGGCAACATGTAAAAACATAATAATGCTGGACTGTACATCAACAATGAAATAAATCAATAAAGAAATTTTGAGTGGGTGCATTTGACCTTTGTCTTGCTATAATGGGGGGGTGGTATGTGAGGCCAGGAGAGCTCCTGATGTAGCCCTAGTGTGAGGAGCAAACAGAGTCGCGACCCCTTGAGGGGTCAGGAGCCCTGCCTTGTAAACAGGAAAGAAAGGAGAGACGACAGGTCTGAGCTGACTCCTCGGACAGTAGAACGGGTGTCATGTGACAAGGGCAAGCGAGCAGGACAGCTGTGACTGTGCGATATTATTTCTCACTGTGGAGACAGTCTGCCCCACGCAGCAGAAACAGATGGAGGGGAAGCACAAGAAAATGTGGGGGAAAATAGATATTGGTTTTACCGTCGCCAAAGGTGAGAGGATCTCTAAATAGAGCTACGGTCTCAACGCCTGAAATGATTCAGTCAAAAACGTAAATGTACACAATTTCCCACTTAGCACAACTGCGGCGGATCAGCCAATTTGAGTGCCCAAAGTTTTCTTCTTTAGTTTTTCTCAGGGGCATTGCCAAGTGGCAGCCAGTGCTTCCATAGCGTGAAGCTTGGCCCCCCCTGTGGCCATTCCAGTTATACAAAGAAAGACAGTCAACCATCAATTATAAAGCAGTTACCAGAGAAAAGCTGTCCTAACCAATACAACCAACATAATAAGTGAAGCAGAAGTGAAGAAGCTTTAAAACAACTAGGGATATTGAGAATCTGCCAGGAAGAGGATATATGTCTATACTGACCCCACACACAGTTAGGAGGATGGTTCAAGTGGGCAAAGAATCTCCAAGGATCACAGATGAGGAACTGCAGACATCAGTTAGGTCTCAGGGTCAGAACACCTCCCAAACTACAATTAAATACCACTCATATAACCACAAGTTGTTTGGGTGGTTGCCAGAAGGAGGCCTATGCTGTGAAGGGCCAACACATACAAGCTCCTATAGTTTAATGAATTGCTACTGGAACTTTCAGAGAGACCATGTTCTATGGTTGAATAAGGCCAACATAGAGGTAAGTTTAATGGACACACAAAGAGAGCATATTGGATCTGTGATGTTTTCTTCCAAAGGTTTTGGACAATTTATTTAGATACATGGTATCACAGACTGTATCAAGAACTTAAACTCCATCAAGTGCTTAAACTGGGCCATAGTCTGGATCTTCCAGCAGAACAATGACCCCAAGCACACCTCAAAATCAACACAAAAACTTTTCACTCAGCACAGAATTAAGCTTTTGCCATTGCCATTTCAATCCCTGACATAAAGAAACTATAGGATGAGCTGAACAGGCGAGTGCACAGTGTTTGATGTATGAATCTGATGGATCTAGAGAGATTCTTGTGGAGAAATGGTCCCAGATCCTTTTCAGAGGGCACTTTATATGTGTTTTACAGCCTACATTTATCTAAGGTTAATCCAGTATAGAGTATATTTGTGCTAAATGTAGGTAGGCTTGTCACCCAGCTATTCTGTTCAATCATAATTTACCTAACATTTTGCTGTATGTCTGCCTTATCATTAGAGTAAATTATAGTGAGAACAGCCTAACTTCTATGATCTAAGATATTAACTTTGATACACAGAAAAACTGATGCGTTTAAAGGGGACGCATTATGTTTTGTGTTTTTTCCATTTTCTTTAGTTTTCCAGCTTTTTGTGTATATACAAGGTTCACACAAAAAGCTCAAAAAACAAGCATGAGCAAGTAAGTCTCTCCCACACAAGCCACTTTTCTCAGCTACCTGAAATGCTTCGAAGGAATTCCAGCTTTTTACATTTGTTACAAGATGATGTAATCTCGTAACACAGTGCTTCTTGCCTGCATACTGGCAAGCTTGGCATGCCCCCACACAGTATTGGAAGCCCGGAAAGGTTTGTTCAGCTTTGTAGCCACAATGAGAAGATACTGACTGACTGGGGTCAAACTGACCAATCAGAACATACAGAACTCATGAGAAGGGGGGCTTAAAGACAGGAGTTCTAACGGCATTTCAGACAGAGGGTGAATACAGATGTACAGTATAAGAAAAATAATGTGTTTTTGGTACATTAAAGCATGTAAATCTATTCTAGTAGAGCCCAAAAATACAATTATGAACACTAAAAATTAGCATAATAGGTTCCCTGTAATATACTGATTCAAGTGTTTACATAATTTCCAAATAAATAAACAAATAAAATACATCAACTCTCAATTATTTTTGATTTATGGTTCAGTTTACACTGGCGGCACGGTGGCATGGTGGGAAGCGCTGTCGCCTAACAGCAAGGGCGACCAGGGTCCTCTCTGTGTGGAGTTTGCATGTTCTCCCCGTGTCTGTGTGGGTTTCCTCCGGGTTCTCCGGTTTCCTCCCACAGTCCAAAGACGTGCAGTCAGGCCAATTGGACATGCTAAATTGCCCCTAGGTGTGAGTGTGTGAGTGACTGTCTGTGTCTGTCTGTCTGCCCTGTGATGGACTGGCGACCTGTCCAGGGTGTGTCCTGCCTGAAGACTGTCGGGATAGGCTCCAGCAACCCCCCCCCCCCCGTGACCCTGACGGAGAAGCGGCTTAGAAAATGGATGGATGGTTCCGTTTACTTCTGGCAGCAATCGCATTGAACATGAATTCCAGAATTTGTTCATTTTTGTCCCTCTTTTGCTTTAATGACATCATGCACTCAAACTGGCACAAGTTTATGCCAAAGCCTCAGATGAGTAGATCAAATCTACCTGAGAGACATCTGAACATGAGTATTAATGGAAGAGATTAGACTAAAAAGAAACTTTTGTACAAAGGACTTAACGCAAGTTTGACACAAATTTGCTTAAATTTGAAAAGTTATCTACAAATAGTGCAGGATCTTCATTTACTCTTCTTCATTTTACTTCTTTGTTTTAAATCTGTCAAAATTCAAAAATGATCTGTTTCCTGGGTTAAAGGGAAAAATTTCAGATTTGGTCTCAGAAGTTGGAGTGGTCTCAAAAGTTGGACCCCGCTGTATATGTGAAAATATTGGCATGTCTTTCTTTTAAAATGCCACAGTTTAATATTTTTAGCACCTGTATTTTAAAACATTACATACGTCGCAAGTATGTTTTTCTTATATTTTTCTCCCAAATGGGGTTATAGCATTTGGACACATTTCACTTTTAGTTGTTTATAAATGGTAGGTGCTTGAAACTCAACATTTTCTTTTGTAGCAGAGATGTGTAGGTTGTGTAGGTTGCATGTATAAAATATGACTTGGCAAAAAATAAAATACGCCTACTTGTAAGCAACATTAGTCTCGTAACTACAAAAATAAAGAAGCATGCAATTCCTCACTGATTTCTGGCTGAACCATCGTCTTTAAAATCTTTGCGATCTGTCAGAATTGCTGATGATAAGATGTTACGACATAGGAGAGTCAGCTTGTTGAAATTTTGGGCAGGCTCCTGCTGTGGAAAGATTTTTGTCCAGTCGTTTGGTTCATTAGGTACACATGAACTCAATTTGATGCCATGTTTGATTCATATCAGATAACGTTAAGCTGCAAACAAGATAATAGCAAACAATTGTAGCAGAATGCACTGCTTGCAACTGGCACTAGTCTGAGTGTCAGAGTACAGAGCCTTTTACCTCATTTACTGTTCGTGATAAATATTTATGATGACTGTAAACCCTGCTGAGCTTCTCCAGGCCTGTGCTGGTGGCCTTAACTTTGACACTGTTGACTGTAAACAGTATCAAGATCGCATTCAGCAATTAAGATTCTTGCAAGGAAGCAGAAGAGCCATAAGGAAGGATGAAGCACAGGGGGCTGAATCCGACCCTCAGGTTTGGACACATCAATGCCCTGCTGCGGATTATCAGCCTGTAATTGAAACCCAGCTTTCAAGACAAGCTGAAAAGCAACCCTAGCCAAGGCCCCAAAGCAGAATGACCTAGAGAAACCATGTTGGTCAAATTTCTTTTGTGTCCAGGGTGGCAATTAGTTGGTCTGTTGACGAGGGCAGGTGTCATTCCTGCTGTGGCAATGAGCTGCAGATACAAACACTCAACACAGTGTCTTTTACCTGTCTGCTTCTCTGCTGCTCAATAATTGATGGCCCCCTCGCTTCATTGTCACTAAAACCTCATACCAAGAAAGGAGTGTCAGGCTCACCTTTCTTATTAAGTCAGCCTGAATGTTTAATGGGCATCCCATCCTCCACTGATCCATTGTGGCCACTTTTGAGATTTGAAGTGTGAGCGCTGCATCGAAGGCGCACGAGGAGCACTGTTCCTTTACAGCCATGGTGTGACTATTCTGATCTGATTCAGTTCGGGGTCACCTGATCTGCTATGAGGGGACGAAAGTCATCAAAGTTTTAACTGTTACAGGGGAACGGTGGTACACTGAGATCTGCATGGCAGGAACTCATGTATTATGCAGGTAGCCAGTTAGCCAGCTGCTATTGTTTAATTTCTGTGTAAGGTTACATACTGATCCTCTTGCATTAGGTAATAACAAATCTCAGCCGCTATCAAGTCAAGACAAACTTTACTGTCATTCCTTCTGATCACAGCGTTGAGTGTAGAATGAAATACGTTTCCTCCAGAACACAATGTGATATTTAACATAAACAGTGGCAGATACTGTCTAACACAAAGAAAGACTGTTTTAGAACATTGAAGAAAGGCTCAAGCAAAATCCTACTTTGAGGGCCACTCAAAATGCTTAATGATTTTCATACACATGTATGTAAAATGTTTGGCACCCCTGGTCAAACAACACACTTTGCTAATTTAGACGATATGCAGGTCTACGGACACCCCTGTAAGTTTGAACACCCCTGATCAAATTGCACCTTTTGTTGATATGAAAACTCTACTGAGAACACGTTTGCACTAATACATGATTACGGTCTATTTGCTGAATTATGAAGCATAAAATGTGGCCTGCACAAAAGTGTATTTTACATTTTGTATTACATTTATTTATTTTCCAATATATTAAACTCAAATAAACACAAATAAAAAACGGCACTAAATTTGCAAAAAAAATGTGCAATTTGACCAAGAGTGTGCAAACTTTTGCATACACCTGCATATCATGTAAATGAATATAATGTACTAAATTGTACATACAGCATATTTCCAAAAGTATTCGCTCATCTACCTTCACACACATATGAACTTGTGTGACATCCCATTCTTAATCCATCCATCCATTTTCTAAGCCACTTTCCTCCTCAGGGTCCCCGGGGTGGGGGGCCAGGCGGAAGGCAGGATATACCCTGGACAGGTCGCCAGTCCATCGCAGGGCTATAGGGTTTAATATGATGTCGGCCCACCCTTTGCAGCTATAACAGCTTCAACTCTTCTGGAAAGGCTTTCCACAAGGCTTAGGAGTGTGTTTATTGGAATTTTTGACCATTCTTCCATAAGCGCATTTGTGAGGTCAGACACTGATGTTGGATGGGAAGACTAGGCTTGCAGTCTCCGCTCTATTTCATCTCAAAGTGTTCTTTCGGGTTGAGGTCAGGACTCATGTCTTTATAGAGCTTGCTTTGTGCACCAAAAAGTCATGTTGGAACAGGAAGAGACCATCCCCAATCTGTTCCCACAAAGTTGGGGGCATTAAATTGTCCAAAATCTCTTGATCTGCTGAAGCATTAAGAGTTCCTTTCACTGGAACTAAGGGGCTGAGCCCAACTCCTGAAAAACAACCCCACACCATAATCCCCCCTCTAACAAACTTTACACTCGGCACAATACAGTCAGACAAGTTCCGTTCTCCTGGCCACTGCCAAATCCAGAGTTGTCCATTGGATTGGCAGACAGAGAAGCGTGATTCATCACTCCAGAGAACACGTCTCAACTGCTCTAGAGTCCAATGAGTACTTTACACCACTGCATTCAACGCTTTGCATTGGGCTTGGTGATGTAAGGCTTGGATGCAGCTGCTTGACCATGGAAGCCAATTCCATGAAGCTCTTTATGCTGTTCTTGAGCTAATCTGACATCCTATCACGGTACCACTCTGGAATTCACTGAGCTCCTGAGAGCGACCCATTCTTTCACAAATGTTTGTAGAAGCAGTCTGCATGCCTAGGTGCTTGGTTTTATAAACCTATGGCCATGGAAGTGATTGGAACACCTGAGTTCAATGATTTGGATAGGTGAAT
Organism: Pygocentrus nattereri; assembly: GCF_015220715.1. NCBI lineage: Eukaryota > Metazoa > Chordata > Actinopteri > Characiformes > Serrasalmidae > Pygocentrus > Pygocentrus nattereri. The sequence continues at coordinate 10,102,671 of NC_051224.1, forward strand.
ACTTTTGTTAATATAGTGCATGTGCTAAGCCTTTTTTTATGCTCTTTGCTTTTTTTTTGCATATTGTTATGGCTCGTAAACAGCTTTGTCTGCTTTTTTTCAGGTTTGAAAAGGGAAATTCCTCACATCGCAGGGCAAGTTCTGACATTGAGGTTAACACTTATTTTCACTCAAGTTCAATCAAACACACTTGAGCTAATGAAGTAAAAAGGCAGCCTGTTTTGAATTGAGTTTCAGCCTGGACTACCTTTTGAATGAGGTACGTCACCAGGCAGCCACTTCATCAATGCATTATGCAACATGACCTATTTATGCCACAGTCCAGTCTCTGAAACTATACGGTTTGGCTGACTCATCCAATATTCTCTAACCTTGGTTTAACCCCATCTCGTCATTTCTAGGAACTGTGCTGCGGAGGTGCTCTTGGTAGAGCACAGGCACTTGTCAAGCTCATCCAAAGTGCTGGCACATGACCATGTGGTTGTGGCAGCCCTGCACAGCTCCATTTCCCTATACTGGACCCATTGCTTACTGTTACATTTCACCCACAGCTCAGTTTCGTCCTCACGCTCTAACTGCAGCCATCAGATCTGCTCATTACCTCACAGGCTTCTGCTGCCCATGACCATCACATCTCCAGGACCTCACCAAATGGTGAATTATTAAAGCTAACAAGGTGTTGGAACACCAAACTGAACTGTGCTTTTTAATTAAATTTCTTTCTCTCGATTAGTCTTTCTCCTTGTTGCAGGGGATGAGCAACACCAATCAAGTCATTTTCAATCCAATACCCAGAAATACTAGTTTAGAATGAAATGTGCACATAAAGGGGAAATCTTTGTATCTTTGTAATCTTTCTACATAAATGCATCAGGACTGTGCAAAAGTCAGATTACCTTTTATTAAGTTTCACTTCTCAGGAGACATTCCTGAGGAGATTTATTAATATTAAGTGCCTTCAAGGAATTTCCATAAGGCCACGAGGAAAGTGTAACTCCAGAATATCATACTTTCTGTCTGGGTCTTCAAGCTTCTGAATGGCTGGTTCATGATTCCTCTGATTGTCCTATTTCTCTTTTACTTTTCAACTATGCCAAGCATAAAGGTGTCCTCCAATGAATAGGTTCTTCTCAGAATATGCTCAAAATTTGTTTTGTTATCTGAACTTAGAGAACTTTGTTATCTGAGCAAGAGAGGAGGCTTGATTTGTTTGTCATTTTACTTTGCCGTCCAAGGTACTCTGAAAAGTCTTCACCAGCACCAAAGTTCAAAGGCATCATTATTTTTCTCATCTTGCTTGTTTATTGTCTAGCGTTCATGTCCATTAAGAACCAGAGAAGACCACAGCCTGAACAATTATGATCTTTGCTTGAGGACCCTTTCGAGCTTCTTCACCCGTTTTCTGCTGTGTGCCAATTTATGTGTTATTTATTGAGCGTTGCATCCTCTGTTGTTAATAGCTGTTTCTAATGGGCAAAAACTGTCCACCATTTTCACATCTTCTCCATCCGTGGTAACTCCAATTGTTTCACTTTGTTATGTGACCTTCTTCATAAGGGCCTTCAGGTCTTCCAGATTGTCTGCCTTCACCCACATATTGAAGGTTGTTGATATTTCGTACAACAATTATTAATCCTCAATCAACTTCCCCCAGTCTGCTTCTCTTATAAGATCTTCTGCATACAGGTTGAACAGGTATGGCGATAGTATGCAGCCTTGACTAACTCCTTTCTCAATGTGGAACCAGTGTGTTTGTCCATTTTCTGTCCTGATCATTAGAATGAGGTGCTCTGGTATTCACGTTTTCCTGAGAACATGCTCTCAGAATGATCTCAGGGGCTGTCTGATTTCATCTTCTAGCACTAAAGGTTCTTCTGTGTGTCTTGGAGATTGACATCTTTTTTGTAGAGTTCTGTATATTCCTTCCATCTTCAGGTGCTGTTACATCTGTAATGAATTGCCTATTGACACCTTTTAAAGTATAAACTCATGGCTGACAGTTTTGATCTTCTGAAAAATAATCATTGTTTTTTTTTTTTAATGTTTGCTTCCCTTTTTGATATCTTCATACATGTGGTTATGGTATTGGTCCTTGTCCTTCCTGGCAGCTCTCTGGAACTAATGGTTTGGTTCTCTTAAAGATCTTTGTCTTGTTGATTTTGGCTTCTCTTTTTTCTTTTTTGCAATCTCCAATGTATCATTGGACATACGGTTAGATTTTTTTGGTAACACTTTATTTGAAGGCTACCTACATAAGGGCTTCATGACGCATTCATAAGCGCTGAATAATGCGCTTATGAAGCACTACTTGAACATTTATTAAGTGCTTATGTCGGTTCTCGCAACGTAACATAAGATGTTTTATGAAATAAATGACATTGTACTGACATAATATGAATAAACCTTGAACATATTTACAGCACTAAACACATTAAAAAACACTGTACATAATTGCATCAATCATCTTATCCACGCCATGGAGGGAAGAGGGGGTGCAGGCATATGCAGGTTGCGAGAACCGACATAAGCACTTTCAAGTAGTGCTTCATAAAAACATTATTCAGTGCTTATGAATGTGTTATGAAGCCCTTATGTAGGTAGCCTTCAAATAAAGTGTTAACCGATTTTTTTCTCATGTTCATTTTCTCCAGGTTTTTCTCTGACTTTTCTTTGATTACCCCTTTGAGTGCTGTCCATAGCTCCTCTGTCAGTTATGTTGAGCATTTGAAATCGATTTCTGTTTTTGTTTTTTTTTTCTGTTTTTTGGACAGGTGTTCCTCAAGTCATATTTTGGATGTTTTATGCACAATAGAAGGATGTTATAGATGTAATGGATGCGCATTAGAAGTTCATTATCTATTCCATTTTCGGCTCCAGATCATGTCAGCTCCAGATGAGCTCGACCATCTCTTGGTGCAAAGAACGATGTCTATTTGGTTTTGGTGAAGTCTGTCTGGTGATGTCTAGGTGTACAGATAACATTTTGGTTCCTTGAAGAATTGAAGCTGTGATAAAGATATAATTTATATATAATATATACTATATGTAGTTGTTACAACTTGTGTAATTCTCTGTTAAATATATGTTTCCAGCTTTTTCCTGATGTTGAAAATGAAAAATGTTTACTTAATAGATGTTTTTACTGCAAACAGTATTGGATTTGAAAGTCTTGTGTAGTCATTCAACTAATCTGTCCAGTCAGCTGCAAAACTTTGCTCTTGAAGAACATTTTACAGTACAATAAAAATTATGAATGTTAAGTAATTGAAATAACCTTTGTACTTTCACTATATACCTGGACAATGCCTGTGGGAGCAAGTTCCAGCAGATGTCAAAAATAACAGAAACACCATTAAATACAAAAAAGAAGACAATTCACCAAAACTGGACATATTACATGGTCTGATAAGAATAGAAGCTGTGAGTGCACTAAATGCTGTAAAATCATAACTAGTCGTTGAGGTTTTCATAGCATTGAACAATGAATAACTGATTTGACTGGAAATTAACCCCTTAAATGGCCAGGGCCTGCCAGTGGGCCCAAAGTTTTATTACACATTTATATAGCCTAACAATATGCTAACAATTTAACAATGAATTAAAGTCCATGTTGTTACTGAATAAGTCTTAATATGTAATAAGCCTGGGATTTTAAGGGATTGAATAAATTAAGGGTGGTTTGCACAGTACAGCACATTACAATGCTTCTCAAATCCCTCAGGTTGAAAACACTGGCCTATTTTAAAAGGCCACGATCAATCAGGCACCCTGGATGTTCATCTAAGCTTCAGCTCATTAGATCACAAAACACACACTTCTACACACAGATCTTAAGGCTCAGCAGTAAAAGAGCACACACAGGGCTTTGGCTGCAGAACAGATCACAGGTGTGCTGACAGAACAGCCACTGTCCCTTACAGATTGCTGATACCACATGCGCACGCATTCGAATGGGCATCTAGGCTCAATATGCCTGAGCGTGTCTGTAAAAATCAATACCAATTTCCAAATAAGGTTCAAATCAAAGACAATAAATTTCATAACTGAAAGCTGAATGTGGCATGACTGCTGTGTCACGGTCAAATGCGATCTAACCTGCTACTAGTACGTTTGTAACAGCTAAAATGAGCATGAACATTACCAAATCAAGGGTCACACATTCACCCCTTTACACTGCAGGCATGGTATTAACATTTATTGGAGTCATACAGTTTTATGCTGAAATTGGGGCCAGTGGTCAAATGACATGTTCAGTTTGACTTTCTCAGGCAAAAGAAGTAACTTTTCTAAGTTCTACGTTTTCTGTTTTCCAAGTGCAACCAAGCTAACTCATCCTCTACAGAGAATCTGCACATTTCAATAAACAATTGGTGTTTAACATATTAGATATTAAAAATAAAACATACAACATGAATAACTGTTCCTTGAGCAGGACATGCCACTTATTTGCACTTGTATTATTGTATTATTGTATTGTATAAGTGTATTATTATTCAGTAACTATGATAAAACTATTATGTACGTTATGTAGTTGTGGGAATGAGGAATTACAGGCCTTTAGAATTAATTTGGGGTTCATTAAGCTATCAGCAAGTCTCATTCTCTTCCATCTCTATTCAAGCTGATGCTTGGACTCAAAGATGGTAATTGCCTGCCCTCTAGTGGACATGAGACTAAAGCTAGAACAACCCTGCTTACTCCTGAAAATCTACCCACCTGCAGACCTCAGCTCCTACCTGACTCCACCTGATCAGTCTAATTATTGCTTTCAGAGGCCTCCTTAGTTACCTGAAAGAGGGGTGTTAGATATGCATTGGAGGAGAAACTTCCAGGAAGGTTGACCTGTAGGAGGAGGGTTCATAACCACTAACTTACTGGCTAAGTAGATCAATGAAAGTGTCTCTCTAATTATGGACCAGTGAATGATAATAAAATCGAGCAGTCCGCAGTTGCACATTACAGTGCATACATCCTTCAAACCTTTTTCCTCCGGCTAGGTTACCTCTTATGGGTATTTGTGACAGGTTAGAAAAAACAGATGCAAAAGTGCCTATATGTTCATCATGGCTAACCACTGGATTGATTTATTTACATCTGAATTAGAATCAGAACAAAAAAAATGACAGGACAAGCCCACACAAAGTTGGAACAGAAACAAGTAAGTAGCATATCATTTTTTTTTGCTGAATAGAGTTCAGGAGGTAAAATTCAACTAGCCACTTGGATACACACACAGCTAAGCCGCTTCTCCTTCTGGGTCGCGTGGGGGGTGCTGGAGCCCATCCCAGCTGTCATCTGGCAGAAGGGCCAACTGGATAGCAGAAAGGAAATTCCATTGGCCAAACAGATCACACAGGGAAATTCTAGCAACCAATCAGACTGCAGAGACAAAATTCTGTTTGCCAGTCAGATTGCAGAAAGAGACATTACAACTAACCAATTATATCACAAGACTGAAATTCCTAGCCAATTAGAACTCATGAGGGAAAATTCAATCAGACTGCAGGACAAAACATAGGCAATCAAAGCGCAGGTGGAAAAACTTAATTAGCCTATTAGATTATAGAACTGAAAATCTAACTAGCCAATCAGAGTGCAAAGGAGAAAATTTAACAGGCTGGCAACAGCTTGTTGTGGTCACGAAGGAAATAACCCCTGTAGTTTCATTGTGTTAAATGATTTAAAGATATTGCCGGTGTCCAAAGGAAAAAAAGCAACTCCAAAATGGCAAGTTTACTGGAAAGGGCAAAATCACTCTTTACTTTCAATGTAAGTTAATGTAAAGGGATTTTATTTCATGCCATTTTGGAATATTTATTTAGGTCTAAATTTTCACATAATGTAAAGGAAGGTAAAGGTCAAACCATGAAGTAACATAAAAATCGAAAAAAATGGACATACAGTGAGGAAAATAATTATTTGAACAGCCTGCGATTTTGCAAGTTCTCCCACTTAGAAATCATGGAGGGGTCTGAAATTTTCATCTTAGGTGCATGTCCACTGTGAGAGACATAATCTAAAAAAATCACAATGTGTGATTTTTTAATAATTTATTTGTGTGTTACTGCTGCAAATAAGTATTTGAACACCTGTCAATCAGCAAAAATTCTGGCCCTCAAAGACCTCTAAAAAGTCCACCTCCACTCCACTTATTATTCTAAATTAGAAGCACCTGTTTGAGGTCGTTAGCTGCATAAAGACACCTGTCCACCCCACACATCAGTAAGACTCCAACTACTAACATGGCTAAAACCAAAGAGCTGTCCAAAGACACCAGAGACAAAATTGTAGACCTCCACAAGGCTGGAAAGGTCAATTCCCAAGCATCTTGGTGAAAAAAGATCAACTGTTGGAGCAATTATTAGAAAATGGTAGAAGCTAAACATGACTGTCAATCTCCCTCAGACTGGGGCTCCATGCAAGATCTCACCTCGTGGCGTATCAATGATCCTAAGAAAGGTGAGGAATCAGCCCAGAACTTGAGGAGCTGGTCAATGACCTGAAGAGAGCTGGCACCACTGTTTCCAAGGTTACTGTGGGTAATACACTAAGACGTCATATTTTAAAGTCATGCATGGCACGGAAGGTTCCCCTGCTTAAATCGGCACACGTCCAGGCCCATTGTGATTTCCGGATTTTTTTTTTTTTAGATTATGTCTCTCACAGTGGACGTGCACTTAAGATGAAAATTTCACACCCCTCCATGATTTCTAAGTGGGAGAACTTGCAAAGTCACAGGCTGCTCAAATACTTATTTTCCTCACTGTACTTGTTTTTCCTTGGATAGCGACAATATGCATAACGCACTCTCTGGAGTGGTCTGCATGTGTAAATATAGGCTACAGCATCACAACAAAAGTTAATCATATTCATGTGACATAATCAGTGATTAGCTTTAGAATTCAATATAAAATCTTCACTAAATTCTCTGCTGTAACAGTGTCATGCTTATAAAATTGATAAGAAAATAAAAATGTATTTTGAGAAACATAAAAAGCTTGCAAAATAATTGATGGATGAACAGTAAATGGAATGCATTGAATGTATTCAGTAACACATTCTGCTACAATACAAAAAGTTTCAGATTCAGAAAACATTCAGAATACTTTTATGATACATCCTGATACGACTCTGCTGTTGTAATTTTTATTTAATTCACTGTTACTTGCTGTTACTGGTTGGCAGTTTTCTTCGTGTAATTCTTCTTTTAATATCTCATTAAAAATGATTTACATGATTAAAAGAGATTAAATCTCAACTTTTTAAATTTCCCATCACCTGCTTCATTCCAGGCTTGCTCCCACTAAGCAGTTTGCTTCTATGGCAGTTTATTTCTTATATCCAGCCTAGGTCCATAAAACTAGCCCTATCTCTTTTTGCTGAGCAGGCCAGTGCTGGTACAGGTACAGGTCTAGGTTCCAGATCTGGGTCAGCACTGGGTCAGCACTAGACCAGATCTCAATGCTTTTCTATTCATGTTGCCAAAATGCAGTCTATATTCACTGAGCTTATTTTATATCCAATTGAGCTCCAGGCTGGATCGATATAACTTCTACAATGTAGTTTGCTTTACTTTCTAACTCAGTATTACGTTACAACTTGTGATATTATCAGTCGTGTATGTATAAAAGGACCCACGTCCTACATTTCTTTTGTATTTTTTTCCTTCTCAAGTCCACTTATAACTTCTGTGTGAATTAATGTACCAAACAGTTCAAATTCATTGTTACATGACCATTTTCCATCTTTGTTTATCCTACCTTTGTTCAGTAATCTATGTAATCAGGCTCAGCTCTGTCTGGCCTGTATTGTCCCTCCTTCAGAAAGCAGTCCAGCCTGAAACACTCCTCAGAACTTCAATATGAATGTGTGGAGCTAAACTGCTGCAGATTTGAATAGGAAGATATATGTAAGCATGTTGTTTTTTGTGACATTACAGAAACAATGTTTTACAATCCGGTAGTTTTTGCAGATTAGTTTCTGTATATGGACTGTATGGACTGCAGACTGAATGGTGCATTTTGAAGCTTTAACAGTGTTAAAGTCAACGTGAAAACAAAATTCAGAACATATTTTTCTTCTGTAACGTTACATATTATGAAGTGAAACAGGCTTTGTAGGCAGAACGTTATTTTATTCTTCAGGATTTGATAGGAATGTGAAACGCGCGTGCTCCGTAACAAACGCGGAGTCTCTGACGGCGCATACAATTGTCAGTTTTTGCAAAGAGGAAAAAAATAATAAATAAAAATAACCGTGTTTTGTCAAAAAAATGGATATCTTGCTGTGCATCATCTTAAGCTTCTGAAACAGGATTCACTAACTGTTGAACGCTTGCTGTTTGTTTGTTTTTACTTTTTAAGATGTAGACAAGGCAGACCCCCAGCAGGCAGGTTAGCATCGATGGGCCTCATTCACCAACCTTTCTTAAGAAGAAATGTATCCTGAAAACTCATTTTTGCAGTTTTCATGAAAATTCTGACATTCATAACACATTTTCTAAACTGCTTACCCTTCTGGGTCACAGAGGGAGCTGGAGGCAAGCCCAGCAGTCAATGGGCAGAAGGCAGGATACACCCTGGACAGGTCAGCGGTCCATTACAGGCCAGACAGACAGACATATACATTCACACACACACAACACACCCGGGGCAATTTAGCATGTCCAACTGGCCTGACTGCATGTCTTTGGACGGAAACTGACACAGACTCAGGGAAAACGTGCAAACTCCACACAGAAAGGACCCTGGTCACCCAACCAGGGAACTGAACCCAGGCCCTACTTGCTGTGAGTCGACAGCGCTACCCACCGCACCGTGACATTCACCAGGTTTCTGTGTATCTGGATTTGCTCTTGAGTAAGAACACACATTCCAGCGTATGAAGGTTCTGTGGTTTAAGGACGTCATGAATCTGATGTCGACTATTTCTTACGACCTTCCTCAAGAACAAATTTAAGAAAAAACTTGGAAAGACATTGGAGAACGAGACTCAATGTTGGCCTCTCTTTTCTTACACTTTCACAGCCAAAGACTAAAGTAAATAATCGGTCTGTTATCTTATGTCATTAAACTAAACCTGTGTAGGAATGTGACTGCCTAATGTGTGTGGGCAGGCGATGGCCAGCGTGTGTGCCTGTGTGAATGTGGGTCTGGGCACGTCACTCCATCACTCCATCACTCCAACGTGTATTTTAATAGCAGGTTATTATACGTGGCCTTTAAAAAGGCGCAGAACCTCCCTCCTCTGCACATTAAGCAAAATGAGACAAGACATCAGAAAGCGTCAGTGCGCTGGTGTGGATGGACTGAAAAGAAAAAGCGCTGTCGTCCTTGACTGGCGCTCATTCCCACTCGCGTTTGGACACTAAGGGGGACTTTTGCTTTCACCGGAAAGTGACGTCACAGCCACGGCCTCTTTCCTCTGGAGCTCGTTAGCTCGCTGCTACAGACGGGCTGTCGAGAAATCGATCCCAACCAGTCCGTTCACTCTTATTTGTGTCGTTTTTCCAGGAGTGTGTCAGACACCATGTCTATGTATCAGGTAAAGCCCGTCTGTGGGGGAGACATGAAGGTCGATTTGCCGACGTGCATGTACACGTTACCGAATGTCCACGCGCAGCAAGGGGGCGGATGCGGCGACCACGCGCTCCAGGTAACTCCGTAGCTACGGACCTGTCTCTGTCTCTGGACCAGTCTAGAGAGACTGTTCTTTCAGTGTCTGTACCGTAAGGGCAGCCAGACCCGCAGAGCAGCTGTCCATGTGCTAACGCGAGCTTTAGCTTTAGCAGTGAGCGTCAGCGGAGCACCGGCTGATGCAACTGATAGAAGCCGGCGGCGATTCGTTTGTGTTCGTGGTGCTCATCTCTGCGTAGCTATCTACGCAGCCTCGTTAATGCAGGCTGTGGTAAAACAAACGGCGCGTCCGCACTGAGACTGGCGGTTACTTCTCAGGGACATGGATTACAGAAGTAACGAACAGGACTGTGATGGAACATCTTAGACCACTGAGCTTCTTTCTTTCTTTAGTTTGCATATTTATTTGGAAATGGCTACCTTCACATAGAAAAGTAAATATACAGTGGAAATCCACAGTACCTAACACTAAGTCTATGACCAAGCTTTCGAACTACCTTCCTTTAAAACCAAACCGTTTACAACAGAGCAATGGGAGCTTATATTTCACATATACACACAAAAGCATATTCATACATTACACCATGTACCATACACCTTCATACGTTCATCAGTTCTACAGAAAAAGCTGACCTACTCAGTCCACTTTGCCTAAATCTGGTTAAAGATTTCTCATGTATGTTCGGAGGAGAGCTTTTCCGTTTTGTAGATATGATGTATTATATCGCTCTGGGTTTAACTATCTTCTTTTTGTCCAAAATGTTGAAGAAAATGTTACCCAAATATAAGGAATCGGTTTTAAAAGGGGACACTCAGCGTATTTCAGTGCTTTCTTTACTGGTGGAATTCCCCTTTAATGTAAAAAAGTAAAAAGTAGCTCAATAAAAACTTTACTCCAGTACATGTAACTGAGTCAATAGAACTGTTTACGATCCAGCATAGAAGTTTAAGTGATGTGCACAATTCTGTAGGACTTGGTTCAGACTTGTTTACAGATTGTCCAGATTACTCTATGAACAATATAGAGACATTGGATTATATCTGGACATTTCTGTGGCAAATTGATGAATTTGTCTGACTTATGCAGGGAGAGTCAAAAGTCACAGGACACTGTTTTATTTCATTTTTATTTTTTATGCTGTCATAAGCCTCCACGATGCAGTGCTGAAGGTGGTGTTTGTTGTGGATTTTCTCAGCATACACAATTAGTTTGAGATGACCCCAGAGATCAAAGTTGATCATAAAATAAAAAAAAAATTAAACCTGTCCTGTGATTTTGACTCACCCTGTATTATCATAAGAAAGTGGTCTAAAGCTGTTGTATTGTCGGTTAAGCATTAAAAGCTCTGTCGGCTGTGTTTGTCTTCCTGTGTTAGTTGACCTGCACCTGCATTCTTTTCTTCTTGTCTGTCCGTCTGGTTTATCACTGGGTGTGTCTCTCTCTCTCTCTGTTTATTTTTCTTTCTCAGAATGGGGAGGTGGATCCTGCTCTTAAAGCGCTGGAAGCTCGTCAGGATGAGATCATGCGTAAGCTGTATGAGCTGAAAGCAGCAGTGGACGGCCTGGCCAAGACAGTAACTACTCCGGACGCTGACCTGGACGCCACAACCCTGTCACAGAGTCCTGCAGCCGCTGCCTTCACGGGCACGGCTGATCTGGACTCCCTTCTCGGCAAGGTTAGTGAAGAGTCGACTGTTCTCACTTTGATGCATCCATCCATCCATTTTCTATTTATATACATACAGATGTTCTTTACAAAAACAGGTTAATCTGGTTGATCTTGTGCTGTTGAGCTAATGTGGCATCTTCATTACTGCCACTCCTTACTTAGGGATGGGTGACATAGCAAAAAGGTTTGCAATCACTGTTTCAGGAATACAAAGCTAACTTGTTGAAGATAAAATTGTATGCAAAGTTTTGGGTGCCCCTGGTCAAATGACATCTTGTGTTGATTATCTAAGTGAAGATAAGTGAAGACATCCTCTACAGAGAGCACACTTCTTCACGTTTTAATGCACAGTTTTATTTGCTGAATTTTATGGAGGATAATATGTGGCAACACTACTAAACAACAGGCTGATAGAATGGATATAAAATTCAAGAAAATTCCGATATGGTAAACCAAAGGCTTTGTTAGGATGTACAAGATATTGCTGACCAACACGACAGTCTTTGGCTTCTTATGTGCAATTGTTTCTGTTAAATGATTGATAACACAATTGCATAGTATAATCATGATTTATGTTTGATTAAAAATGACCTACAAGTGGTCTGTTCTAGCTACTGGTATCCCTGCAGCATCAACATCTGTAGTTGCCCAGTTGAACTCTGCTTCAGCTCAGAATCTGCTTGGCTGAGCTGTGTCCACGCACCCAGTCCATGGTTTGTTGTGAAGGATAAAGAATTTAGGATACAATTTCATAAAATGTCACAGACACACATCAATGTTGGTGAGTTTGATCTTGAAGGTTTTCCAACATTGACACATCCACATGTAGGTCACTGCTCAGCTTCACTAAATGCCACCACACACAGGGTGCATCGCTCAGCATCCAAAAATACAAAACCGTTGCTTTAAATAAAGATGTGCACACTGGCACCAACATTTCTTGTCGACAGATCCCGGCACTTAGTGATGCTGTTTGGTTTCTCAGTGCGTCACTCATCATTTTTAGCATTATTATGTTACTTCAATAGCATTAATAAAATGGCAAATAACATATAAACGAACTCACACTTTTGTTTTTTGGTTTTCGTCTGTATGTGTCCTGAAATTCAGTCTGCAGTTTTCATTTTGGTGCATCTCTAGATGAGATCCATGATATATTCAGGAAAACATATGGTAACATAACAATGGTGGTTGGTTAATGTAGTGGTTAACACCTCTGCCTTCTATGCTGTAGACCAGGGTTCAATCCCCCACCTGAGTAAGCCCTCTACACTGTACCAATAAGAGTCCTTAGGCAAGATTCCTAACACCACCTTCGCCTACTTGTGTAAAAAATCATCAGATCGTAAGTCGCTCTGGATAAGAGCGTCAGCCAAATGCCTAAAATGTAAATGTAAATAATTTATAACAATAATCAATTTATAACAATAACATTGTCATATCTCCCAGCTGCAACTTCACTTACCTTCCTAACTTAATTCCATCTGTCTGAGTGTGAAAGCTTTGCTGTTGTGTTATTGCAGGATCTGGGTGCGCTGAGGGACATCGTGATCAATGCCAACCCGGCTAGTCCGCCACTCTCGCTGCTGGTGCTGCATGGGCTCCTGTGCCAGCGCTACCGCGTACTCTCCTCGGTGCACGTGCACTCGTCCGTCTCTAGCGTGCCACCGCAACTGCTCTCCTGCCTGGGGCCTCGCCACACTGAGAGTTACACTCGCCATCGCTTCCAGCTGGGCTTCACACTAATTTGGAAAGATGGTAAGAGAGAAACAGAGAGTGGGGTTGTTAAGGTTTTTACGTAACATAGTTCTATTCCTGGAGGGTAATCATGTCTTCAGTTTTCATCTTGGCAGCAGTTCAATGCTTAGTCATAATCGATTCATGTTACTTGTCCTCAAAGTCTGTGATTAATACTGTGAAAATGACTCCCGATATCCTGATATAAGGGCATGTTTTGATAAACAGACATTTAAAGGTTGTTCTCTTGCATCCTAAAAGTAAGATCAGATCATTGACATCATTTCCTCACCTCCTTCGGCAGCAACAGACAAATTATCATTGTATGCTCAATGGAGCTTAGCAGGAACTATTAGTTACCACCTTAAAAGGCAAAGAGAGATATCCTTAGCTGTTTAAAAAACGTATCATTTGCAGTGTTTCAAATATACAAGTTGCTTTTTATTACATTCAATTTAAAACACCCAATTTCCTGTCAGGATATTAAGAACATCCAAGAGGTCCAAAAAGAATAAATAAAAATCCTTCTGCTCTACACTGCAGATTTTATATAGACTATTTTAGCTGGTTCATACAGTGTCTAAAGCCCAGTGATTCTGCAGATTCAGGTTGTGCATCGTCATATAGCAGCTGACCAGTCAAACCCACAAACTTCACATGTCCACGTGCTGCCTTTTAATAAACCATGAGAAACTGGTGAGATGTTCCGTCTAATCCTGTTTAATTCTCTACCTTGAAGCATTTCATAAAGCAGTAGCATTGCAGGGGTCCTTGAAATTGATGAGTCAAATTACATTTTAAAAAATGATTTCAATTAAAAAACTCTAACTATAACATTTGTGACATCAAAAGTACAAAAAGTGACAATTTAATATTTGCATTCAGTGAGGATCTATTCAGTAATTTCATGATGTGACAGTCTGATGAGGATTACAGTTAATAGTAATCATAATAAATCATTCTTTGTGGCATCAGTCATATTGTGTGAAATATTTGAAGTAGCTTGCTAATCAAAATATGAAGCCAGCTTGCTTGAAAAGACATTTTTAACCACAAAGTGTAATTTTTGTTTAGTGTTAGTACAAGTATAAGCTACAAATAAAAAGTACTGTTCAACCATAGTGCTACATAATAAATACAGCATTTAAACCACCATGGCATTAATAATAAACTAACCATGGCATGTTTTGGCTTTGAGAATGAAAACGATGCCTGGCTTCTTCTCAACGGAAGTGAATAAAATGTTTGTCTGTTTAAAGTTTTGGTAATGGATGGATTGTGGGGAAATATCAGGCTTATTTTAATTTCAGATGCATTAATAAGCAGTGCAGTTTGTTCATTGTATACATTTTGTCTAAAATTTGCCCAATTTTGTCCACACACAAAATAAGATTTCTCAGCCCAATCGAACCAAAATCTGCCCAATTTGGCATGAAAATGCCCAGTCTAGCAACAGCCATAGCCACCCAACCATATCCAGCTAAGAATGCTCAGAAGCTTATGGCTGATTAAAAAGGAATTCGACCAATTTTACAACATTTTGCTTCATTCAGTCGTTGAGATGTAAACAGCCGTGCAGAGTGGTTTATTCCTACGTGGTGCCCTGTAGAGAAACGTATTGACTTTGATTTTCTTTACAGCAGAAAAACAGTGGCGATAGGAACCAGAGGTCAAGCATTATTACAAGTATCAACTGTCACGTATCTTATGAGTTTCAATGCTAAATAAGTTTTCTTTTGGAACTGTTTTATCTAAGAATACATTGCATGTACCTCTCCACCAGGAATGGATTTAAAAAACAGATATTAGGCCAAAACTTTGTCAAACCACTGTAAAACATTGTTAGAGTTTATATGCACTTAATAACCCAATAATGGCAGAAAAGCAGATTTTGTCAGTTATCCGATCAATGTGCAATAATTTGATTTCTGTTTTGCAACCAGCCAATAAACTCACAGAAGAAGACAACATGTAAACGTAACATAAAGCTTAAACTTCATGGCACAGATTTTATGAAAACATTGCACCACTTTACCTGAAAATATGGAACGTGCATCTTCTAGAAGATGAATAATATTTAAATCCTTCATTTCGTCAAGCATGTAGTTGGTTTCAGTGTTGCTCCAAAAATGTTTTGTTGGCATCTTGCAGGTGCTGTTTTAAATGGCGCTTGCTTATTTCTGGCACCACGGCCTGTTTATGCACATGCGCAGATTGCGAAATCCAAAAGATATCAAGAGTAAGAGTTAATATGTGCTGAGAAATCTGATTACTGAGCTACCATCCAGCTCTCTGTAAGAAATCTGATAATCAGATTTCTACACCTAAGAAATCAGAGTATGCAGTTTACATTTAAATAATCAGATAACTGCAGAAATCTGATTATGGTCGCATTATTAAGTGCATGTAAACACACTCACTGTCTTGGCATATTTGTCATGTAGCTTTTAGAGGCATTAATTGCTTCAGACGTCTGTTTCCTGTCCCCAATAATGCAAACAGTTTTGACTTCGCAAGTTTTTCTTTTCAAATCGGAATGATGTAATTCTGCAAAAAATGGGGAAAATTTCCCTTTAAGAACTGTAGGATTGCTATGCAAACTGCCTTCTGCGTAGTGGTTTCTAATAAAGTAGCTACCTACCTGTAAATTTGACATTTTTCTCCATCCCTCTCCCCCCACCCGATTTCTCTTTGTGCAGTGCCAAAACTTCAGATGAAGTTCAACACCCAGAGCATGTGCTCCATCGAGGGTGAGGCCAACGTGGCCCGCTTCCTGTTCCGCTTGCTGGCTGCCGATCCCCAGGACGCAGTCACTGCCACACAGGTCGACTCCTGGGTGGACATGGCCATGTTCCAGCTGGCCGAGGGGGGCAGTAAGGAGCAGGCGGCCGTACTGCGCTCGCTTAACAGCGCCCTAGGCCGCTCGCCCTGGTTGCTGGGTCAGGAGCTCACACTGGCTGACATTGTCTGCGCGTGCTGCCTCCTCCGGGCCGGCCAGGCCGCGTCCCCCCCGGCCAATGTCCACCGCTGGCTGCAGTCCTGCCGTAACCTGGGCCACTTTGACTGTGTGTACCCTCTTCTGCAGTGAGGAGAGCAGCGGGAGGCTAAAAAGGGGGTTTTGGGCTTAGTAACAGAAAATGAGAAGATGTTTATCCATGCCAGTAAGCTAAATGAATTACAGAGAAGTGCGTTAAGATATTATTGTGCACAGAGTTGCAGATGAGTTACAGAGGGCCCTAGTGATGGGGATCAAATCAGCAGGGATGTCATCTCACTGCAGTTAGACCCAAATGAAAAAAGCCAATGCAGAAGGTCCTAACAGACCTAAGTTGAATATGCACATGAATATGCAGATGCTCTGATCAGAATAATGCTTAAATTACGTCGTATTGATGAGGATTGTAATGCACTCAGAGCAAAGAGCGGACCTTTAGACTATAGCTGATGCTGGGTACCGATGCTGCAAACATGTCTCCCCCCCACCTTGTGCCTAACATGATGCTGTGCTGTGTGTAAAATGTTAACACTGAACATTACTTGGGTTCCTAAGTGAAGCAGTTCAAATGTGAAGCAGTGGACCTACTGGTATTGTTATGAGAAGTGTGAGAGATACTTTGTAGCGTCTTTTTCATAAAGACTATTAAAATTTTCACGTTGGGTCAAACTTTGTATCTGTGTGTTCATGTTTGTTTTTTTTTAATTAATATTATGTTAAATAAAACACATTAAAATTGGTTCATTGGACTTTATGTCTAAAAGACTGCTGATGAAATATGGAGGTACTTCTGACTATGCAAGTCAGCTATATGTGAGTGCACCACTATCGGAGCCGCCCTTCTCATTAGCCCTGCAATATACATTTTTAATCAGTAGATGGCACTTTAGTCATTCACTTAAGATCCTAGCAACGTGTCAGAGACTATAGGTCTGCTTATTCTTGTGCTGACTGTGATGCTGCTGTCAGAATAATGTTCTGTGTTTGTATATCAAACCTCACTGTGAATTATATAATCAGTTGTTGAAAAGCAAAGCTCCATAACAGTATACACAGATCATCCACAACATTACAACCATCTCCTTGTTTCTACACTCATTGCCCTTATTATCAGCTCCATTGCTTCAATTAGTAGACCATCTGTTGCTATGCTTACTTCGTTAGCCCCCTTTCACCCTGCTTTTCTGTGGTCAGGACCCCCACAGAGCAGGTATTATATGGGTGGTGGATCATTCTTAGCACTGCGGTGACACTTGTGGTGGTGGTGTGTTGCTGTGTTGTGCTTGTACAAGTGGATCAGACACCGCAGTGCTGCTGGAGGTTTTAAACACTGCTGGCTGTCCACTCTGTTAGACACATCTAACTTGTTGGTCCACCTTGTAGAGGTAAAGTCAGAGACAATAGCTGATTTGTTGCTGCACAGTTTGTATTGGTCATCCTCTAGTCCTTCATCAGTGGCCACATGATGCTGCTGGGTGGAAATGTTTGGTTTGTGGATTAATCACAGTTGAGCAGTGACTCTGAGGCAACACTGCTGTGTCTGTTCCACGCACTAAAACACCACCACCACGTTAGTGTCAGTGCAATGCCAAAATAATACCCGCTCTGGGCAAGGGGGTCCTGACCACTGAAGAACAGGGTAAAAGGGGGTTAACAAAGCAGGCAAAGAAACAGATGGACTACAGACTGTATATAGTGCACCTATATGGTAGATGGAGCTGATATATTTGACAATAAGTGGAGATATTATGGCTGATGGGTGCATCTACATGCATAGACGTTACATGTCTCAGATATAAAGCACTTAGATGACTTGGTTGATGACGATGGACCACGTTTTACAGTTTTACAGGGTTACATTGCCATGGCAACTTATGGCCAAGGATGGATTCCTGCAGCCTGGACCAACTCCAGACAGGCAGGGCTTTAATCCAAACAGGTTTGCGTTCTGTTAAATGCTTTGTTTTTGGTCTAAAACAGACATGCAAATAGGGTTACGAACACTTCACGATGTTCTGCGCTCGACTTGTTAAAAACTCAGTGCTTCAGGTCTCTCGTTCGCTTTTTAATCTCAATGGTTTTGTACACAGCAGGTATAAAGCGTCATCATGCTTGAAATTGCAGTGATGTTTTCTGATGTAAAAGCGAGTCGTGTCCGAGCTTGTTCGTCTTTAACGAGGCCCCGAGTCCATCAGAATCACAAACCCGCCCGGGTAAGAGCTGATGTGGCACGACGAAGCCAAGAGAACGTTCTGCTCCGATGAGCTCTTTGTTGACTGAGGCTAAACGATGAATTCAATTATATGAACACGGTTGTTTCTGTTGAATAAAAACACGCAGCTCAGACTCAGATCTATAAATAATTTACTTCACATTTATCTGAAAAGCGTTTAGGTTCGGTTGGTAGAAGCGAGGTAAAGCGCTGGAACTCTCTCTATCTCTCTCTCTCTCTCTCTCTCTATCTGCCTATCTCTCTCTCTCTCTCTCTCTATCAGCCTATCTCTCTCTCTCTCTCTCTCTCTCTCTCTCTCTCTCTCTCTCTCTCTATCAGCCTATCTCTCTCTCTCTCTCTCTCTCTCTCTCTCTCTCTCTATCTCTCTCTATCTGCCTATCTCTCTCTCTCTCTCTATCTCTCTCTCTATCTGCCTATCTCTCTCTCTCTCTCTCTCTCTCTCTCTGTCTCTCACTCTCTCTCTCTGTCTCTATCTGCCTATCTCTCTCCCTCTCTCTATCTATCTCTCTCTCTATCTCTCTCTCTCTCTCTCTCTCTCTCTCTCTCTCTCAAACACGTGCCAGAATGATCATAAAATAATATAAATAGCAAGAAACAGAAATGTATGGAGCCCCGCTGGTGACATACTGTAGAAATAAAATGAATAAATAATGCGTGGCCTCGAATTAGTAAGGCGTGGGAATGAGGGGGATAAGTCGTGGCCATGACATAGTAAGGCATGGGAATGAGATCGCGGCTTACTACGTCATGGCCACGCATTAGGATCTCATTCCCAAGCTTTACTAAGTCAATGCCACGACTTAATCATCTCATTCCCACGCCTTACTAAGTCGTGGCCAGGCATTATTTTTATTTCTACAGGATGTCACCAGCGGGCTCTGTAGGGGAAATGCATAAATTTACATACACATTAGAGAAAAAGGAAAAGTGAGGCAGCCTTGACGTCGTCTGAAAATGTTACATTTCTTATTGTCAGAGAGTCTTATGGTTTCCATATGTTCTTCAGTTTCATTTAGAACAATATAAAAGAAAATGATTTTTTGTACGTAAACATGTGTTCATGTATTTTTTATGTACTGATTGATTCATTAAGTCACTGATTGAATGACTGCCCGCCCCCAACCCCACATCAGAGCACTGTTAAAACTTTATTTTTGTTATGTGTTCATGAGGGAGGACACGTAAGCACAGACAAACAGACAAGCGACAGTAAGAGAGGGAAAGAAGATAATAATGATAATGAAAAATAATAATAATAATGAGAAAATAAGCAAAGAACTTACTGAAAAGCAAGTGTTAACAGCCCTAATAGTGTCTATGGCATGATAATTACCAGTAATTCAGTGTGTGTGTGTGTATGAGAGAGAGATAGAGAGAAAGTGCGCATGTGAGAGTTATATAGAGATAGAATTCAGTGTGTGTGTGTGTGTGCGTGTGTATGACAGAGAAAGAGATAGAAAGTGTGCGTGTGAGAGTTGTATTCAGTGTGTATGTGTGTGTGTGTGTGTGTGGGAGAGTGTGCCTGTCAGAGTTGTACAGAGATAGAATTCAGTGTGTATGTGTGTGTGTTTGAGAGAGAGTGTGTGTGTGAGTTAGAGATAGAGATAGAATTCAGTATCAATGTGTGTGTGTGTGTGTGTGTGTGGGGGGGGGGGGGGGGGGGGGGGTGCCTGTCAGAGTTGTACAGAGATAATATTCAGTGTGTGTGTGTGTATATATGAGAGAGAGTGTGCGTGTGAGAGTTGTACAGAGAGAGAATTCAGTGTGTGTGTGTGTGGGAGAGTGTGCGTGTGAGAGTTGTACAGAGAGAGAATTCAGTGTGTGTGTGTGTGTAAATATGAGAGAGAGTGTGTGTGTGAGAGTTGTACAGAGAGAGAATTCAGTGTGTGTGTGTGTGTATATGAGAGAGAGTGTGCGTGTGACAGTTGTACAGAGAGAGAATTCAGTGTGTGTATATATGAGAGAGAGTGTGCGTGTGACAGTTGTACAGAGAGAGAATTCAGTGTGTGTGTGTATATATGAGAGAGAGTGTGCGTGTGACAGTTGTACAGAGAGAGAATTCAGTGTGTGTGTGTATATATGAGAGAGAGTGTGCGTGTGACAGTTGTACAGAGAGAGAATTCAGTGTGTGTGTGTATATATGAGAGAGTGTGCGTGTGACAGTTGTACAGAGAGAGAATTCAGTGTGTGTATATATGAGAGAGAGTGTGCGTGTGACAGTTGTACAGAGAGAGAATTCAGTGTGTGTGTGTATATATGAGAGAGAGTGTGCGTGTGACAGTTGTACAGAGAGAGAATTCAGTGTGTGTGTGTATATATGAGAGAGTGTGCGTGTGACAGTTGTACAGAGAGAGAATTCAGTGTGTGTGTGTATATATGAGAGAGAGTGTGCGTGTGACAGTTGTACAGAGAGAGAATTCAGTGTGTGTGTGTATATATATGAGAGAGAGTGTGCGTGTGAGAGTTGTACAGAGAGAGAATTCAGTGTGTGTGTGTGTGTAAATATGAGAGAGAGTGTGTGTGTGAGAGTTGTACAGAGAGAGAATTCATTGTGTGTGTGTATATATATGAGAGAGAGTGTGTGTGTGAGAGTTGTACAGAGAGAGAATTCAGTGTGTGTATATATGAGAGAGAGTGTGCGTGTGAAAGTTGTACAGAGAGAGAATTCAGTGTGTGTGTGTATATATATGAGAGAGAGTGTGCGTGTGACAGTTGTACATAGAGAGAATTCAGTGTGTGTGTGTGTGTATATATGAGAGAGAGTGTGCGTGTGACGGTTGTACAGAGAGAGAATTCAGTGTGTGTGTGTATATATATGAGAGAGAGTGTGCGTGTGACAGTTGTACAGAGAGAGAATTCAGTGTGTGTGTGTATATATATGAGAGAGAGTGTGCGTGTGACAGTTGTACATAGAGAGAATTCAGTGTGTGTGTGTGTGTATATATGAGAGAGAGTGTGCGTGTGACAGTTGTACAGAGAGAGAATTCAGTGTGTGTGTGTATATATATGAGAGAGAGTGTGCGTGTGACAGTTGTACAGAGAGAGAATTCAGTGTGTGTGTGTGTATATATGAGAGAGAGTGTGTGTGTGAGAGTTGTACAGAGAGAGAATTCAGTGTGTGTATATATGAGAGAGAGTGTGCGTGTGACAGTTGTACATAGAGAGAATTCAGTGTGTGTGTGTGTATATATGAGAGAGAGTGTGCGTGTGACAGTTGTACAGAGAGAGAATTCAGTGTGTATATATATGAGAGAGAGTGTGCGTGTGACAGTTGTACAGAGAGAGAATTCAGTGTGTGTATATATGAGAGAGAGTGTGCGTGTGAAAGTTGTACAGAGAGAGAATTCAGTGTGTATATATATGAGAGAGAGTGTGCGTGTGAAAGTTGTACAGAGAGAGAATTCAGTGTGTGTATATATGAGAGAGAGTGTGCGTGTGAAAGTTGTACAGAGAGAGAATTCAGTGTGTGTGTGTATATATGAGAGAGAGTGTGCGTGTGACAGTTGTACAGAGAGAGAATTCAGTGTGTGTGTGTATATATATATGAGAGAGAGTGTGCGTGTGACAGTTGTACATAGAGAGAATTCAGTGTGTGTATATATGAGAGAGAGTGTGCGTGTGAAAGTTGTACAGAGAGAGAATTCAGTGTGTGTGTGTATATATATATGAGAGAGAGTGTGCGTGTGACAGTTGTACAGAGAGAGAATTCAGTGTGTGTGTGTATATATATATGAGAGAGAGTGTGCGTGTGACAGTTGTACATAGAGAGAATTCAGTGTGTGTATATATGAGAGAGAGTGTGCGTGTGAAAGTTGTACAGAGAGAGAATTCAGTGTGTGTGTGTATATATATATGAGAGAGAGTGTGCGTGTGACAGTTGTACAGAGAGAGAATTCAGTGTGTGTGTGTATATATATATGAGAGAGAGTGTGCGTGTGACAGTTGTACATAGAGAGAATTCAGTGTGTGTATATATATGAGAGAGAGTGTGCGTGTGACAGTTGTACAGAGAGAGAATTCAGTGTGTGTATATATGAGAGAGAGTGCGTGTGACAGTTGTACAGAGAGAGAATTCAGTGTGTGTGTGTGTATGAGAGAGATAGAAAGTGCGCATGTGAGAGTTATATAGAGATAGAATTCAGTGTGTGTGTGTGTGTGAGAGAGAGAGATAGAGAGAAAGTGCGCATGTGAGAGTTATATAGAGATAGAATTCTGTGTGTGTGTGTGTGTGTGTGTGTGTGTATGAGAGAGATAGAAAGTGTGCGTGTGAGAGTTGTATAGAGATAGAATTCAGTGTGTGTGTGTGTGTGTGTGTGTGTGTGTGAGAGAGAGATAGTGTGCGTGTGAGAGTTATACAGAGATAGAATTCAGTGTGTGTGTGTATGTGTATGAGAGAGAGAGTGTGTGTGTGAGTTGTACAGAGATAGAATTCAGCGTGTGTGTGTGTGTGTGTTTGAGAGAGAGAGAGTGTGTGTGTGAGTTGTACAGAGATAGAATTCAGTGTGTGTGTGTGTGTGTATGAGAGAGAGAGTGTGTGTGTGAGTTGTACAGAGATAGAATTCAGCGTGTGTGTGTGTGTGTGTGTTTGAGAGAGAGAGTGTGTGTGTGTGAGTTGTACAGAGATAGAATTCAGTGTGTGTGTGTGTGTATGAGAGAGAGAGTGTGTGTGTGAGTTGTACAGAGATAGAATTCAGCGTGTGTGTGTGTGTTTGAGAGAGAGAGAGTGTGTGTGTGAGTTGTACAGAGATAGAATTCAGCGTGTGTATGTTTGAGAGAGAGTGCGTGTGAGATAAAGAAGGTTTTTTTATGTATAGAGTAGTTTGGAACTGGGTGTTTGATCTCAGTACACAAGCTTCTCCAGTGAAGCTGATACAGTGAGACTTACTGTTGTACAAATTTCCTGACTGGTATCCAGATCAAGTCATACTGCGTGTTTTGTGTTTGATGGAAGCAGGTATTGTTTCATAGATATATGATCCATTAGTGAATTTGTGAGTGTGAGGTGAGTGACAGTCATGGTGTTTTTTGACATTCCAGTTCATGAGGAAGGTTTTCTTGGCGATGGTCAGGGCTGGGAGCAGGGTGATGGAGCTTTCCTTTGTCATATTGATTGCTGATGTGTCTGGGGATAGCAAAACGTAAGTTTAGGTAAGTTTTAGCTAGAATAAGTATTGTTTATCATATATATCTGGTTTTCCATGCGTCTGTCATATTTAAAGTAACCAAACATCACATTTTCATGTACCAAAATAAAGCCTGAATAGATTCTTACAATAATGTGCATGGTGACATTTTGCCTCAATTGTTTAGTATAATCACAGTGACAGAAAACACACGTCAGTTTCTAGTGATGTGCAAACGGAACAATTCAACAATTCACAGCAATATCATCTTTGAATTTAGCCAAAAAATTTTTAAAAAAGGTTTTCAGGATTGGACCAAGTCTTTAAAAAAAAGTGATTTTTAATATAGAATATTACAATTATTCAAGACATACTAGCATTGAGGGGATGAATTGTGTTTGTAAATTGGTTTCCATGCCAAAAACTGCTTATGGACAGCTGACAATTTTATTCTTTTATTTATCTATTTTGTAGTTACACATTTAAAGAAACGGAAGACCTTCCAGCTGATCAAAAATAAATTTAGAGATTTAATGAATCCGCTCTGGTTAAATATCCCAGTGGCTGAATGAATAATGTTAAATCTGCTAAATGTAACTGTAACTGAGATAAATCTGCCGGTGGCTGAGTGAAATAACTGTTTTTAAACTATACTTGGGCTTCAAGTGACTTGAAAATGTTGTCTTCCTTAGCAAATCTAGCTGCAGTAAGTGTTGTGGGCTTGGTCATTTAAACCGTCAATGTGTGGATATTCATTATATTGCAGCGCTTACTGCTTTTAAAAGAGACCCAATTTCCACACAAGTCATGGTGCTTTATTTTCCAGCTGTCATTGGCCACAGCCACACCATACATAGACAGAGTTTTTCCTCTAGCAGCTTGCTGTCTAACCAGCTCACCCCTCTCTCTCTCTCTCTCTCTCTCTCTCAGCTCTGCATGTTTGAAAAATCTCCAGGCCTTTGAGGTTTGTAACAAACACTTTGAATGTCTAAATGAAAATACAAGGAGTAAAAAGTTAATGTAACTGAGTAAAAGTACACATTTTCAACTTCAGTAGTACAAATCTTCCATAATAATACTTAAAGGGGAATTCCACCTCTGCATAATTAAACTGTTAAAATGTAAACAAAGTCTGATGTGAAATACTCTGGAAAGTTACTATGGAATACTCTGGAATCAGAATCAGAATTGCTAAAAGCTACATCACAGAAAGCTATTACATGAAGTTAAGAATACGCCATCTGATGCCTGATACATGCTTTACAATAGGTTTGAGATAAAGTTTCAGCCTAAAATGTATTTTTAAACCCAGGGTGGAGCTGTGCATGCAAAGAAAACCTCTCTATTTTATCACCAACACCTTTACATATAGTAACATTAGACATGTGTAGATTCACTGGTTGTTTTGGATAGCAAAAAACATGGCTATATCTGCCCTATAGACATCGTCACCCCTGAATCCTAACACCATCACCGTAGAGACATTTGAGTCGCTAAGTTTCTCTACAATGAACAACTTCACATGAAAACACATTAACTTTCACATCTCAACAACTGAATTCTGAAAAAAATATCCTCTTTAAGAACAATTAGTCATTTTTAGCCCTTGCTAACAAGTATGTATTTAAAACCAAAACCTGTTAAAACCACAAGTGGGATGGCAACAGGGGGTCCCTGTCATGATTAGGACACATAATTGGCAAAACAGATGCAATTACCTCCAGTGATCTGATTTTTGTATTGTGTACATCACATATTCTGCAAATTGTTCCAACAATCAAAAAAGTGTTATCTGAAATAGCTTACAAGACAGATCAAGTTTGAAAGAGTTAGAATGCCAAAAACACTAACATTTTGACTGGTCAGCCTACAATGTCAATGTGAATCAGACATCATGCATTCCTTTTGTATTGTGATGCATCTCCGAGTGAAAAACAGTATCAGGGAGGGTCTCTGAGCTTTTCACTTAATAAAGTACAAATTGCTTAATAATTGCAAACTGTGCTTAACAAGACACAAACTAACGATGTAAACAAGGTAACAAAAAAAGGTTAGTTTTGGTTTCAAGTTGACTTCAAGTACAGTGCCCTCCACAAATTCTACTAAACTGGTAAATATGGGCGAAACGCGCAGTAAAAAACAAGCTGTACAAAATATTCCTAATTCCTAATTCCTAACCTGTCCTTTTGATCTTTCATTCAAAATATTAGCAGATATCAAACATTTATTTGAAGTACAATGACTGAAAAAACCTAGATCAAATTTATCTGTGCCACAATTGTTGACACCCTTTCATTTACCACTTTGTGCAAAGATAACAGGTCTGAGTCTTATCCTGTAATGCTTAATGAGACTGGAGACCACATGGCAAAAGATCTAAAACCATCTCTCCACACAGAATCTGTCTCTGTCAGCTTCTGAGGTCCACACTATGGACTCTCCTCTTCAGCTCAATCCATGGGTTTCCTATGGAGTTTAGGTCAGGGGACTGGGATGGCTATGGCAAAAAAACTAAATTCTATGGTCAGTTACCCAAATTTCTGCTAAAATAAACTTGACGGAGTCTGTAATACCATATATCCTAATAATCATAATACCTCAAAAGGTAAAGAAAGTTCCAGTAATATCTGGTAAGCTGTAGGCACTTGAGTTTGTTGGTCCTTGACAATAGAGGCCTCTTTCTGGGCAATTCCCCAAACAAAATATAGTTATATAGACGGTCTTTAATTGTGGACTGGGAGATGTTCTGACCCCAAGAACTAACAAATATTTTATTTTCCATCTGTGAGCAGTGGAAGTCCTATGTCCACTTAAACTATCCTCTTCACTGTGCATCCTCTTCCTGGCAGATTCTTAACATTTCCAGTGGTTTTAAACTTCTTAATTAGTTTTGATAGTGGAAATGGGCATTTTCAACTGTTTATCTACTTCCTTGTAGCCATTTCCTGATTTGTGCAGCTCAGCAACCTTTTGTCTCACATCATTGCAGTTTTCTCTGGTCTGTCTCATAGTGATGGATGACTAAGGAAATTTTTATCTCATATATATTACACAGTGAAATAAGGATAAATGGGAAGATACCTCAGTTACATTTCACTCTTAAGAATTTTTAGGGGTGCCGACAATTGTGGCACACATAGCTTTAAGAATAATGACATCATTTAGTTTTTTTCTTTCAATCATCATACCTTGAATAAAGGTTAGGTTTTTAAATATATTTTGAATATATTTTTTAATATTTTGAATTAATTACTGAATATTTTTTACTGTTCATTTTCCTAATGATTACCAGGGGTGCCAATGTTTGTGAAGGGCACTGTACACTCACCGGCCACTTTATTAGGTACAAAAGGTTGGACCCCCTTTTGCCTTCAGAACTGCCTTAATTCTTCATGGCATACTTTCAACAAGGTGTTGGAAACTTTCCTCAGAGATTTTGGTTGGTTATTTGAGCTACTGTTGCCTTTCTATCATCTGGAACCAGTCTGCCCATTCTCCTCTGACCTCTCACATCAATAAGGCATTTTTGTCCACACAACTGCCGCTCACTGGATATTTCCTCTTTTTCGGACCATTCTCTGTAAACCCTAGAAATGGTTGTGTGTGAAAATCCCGTCTGGCACCAACAACCACGCCACGTTCAAAGTCACTTAAATCCCCTTTCTTCCCCATTCTGATGCTCAGACTGCACTTCAGCAAGTGTCTTGACCACCTCTACATGCCTAAATGCATTGAGTTGCGGCCATGTGATTGGCAGATAAGCAATTTGTGTTAACAAGCAATTGAACTACCTAATAATAGTGTACCTAATAAAGTGGCCAGTGAGTGTATATAACTAACTAATATTGGAGTAACAATGCAGCTGTGATATTGCAGTACAAAAATGTAACAATGTGAATCACAGAGAAGGGACATACTAATTATGACATATAATGCAACTGTATTGTTTAAACACTGAATTAACAGCACAAGTCAACAATCCCACTGTTGTCAGTAAGCTGCCAGTAAGTCATTTAAATTACAAAAATATTGTGAGAATCCCGAATCCAGTGAATCCAGTGTGGTGAATTTAATCAAACTGGGGGATGAGCATATTATACCCCTACTGAATGCTCAACTAAGTGAATAAGTAAATGATTCAGCCGTTGTTTGAATTTAATTTGATTATGCAACACATTTCCATCAGACTGGATTGAGCATGTGTGGACTCTATCACAATTAATATTTCAGTTTGTCAGTCAAACTACCCCCTTGGTTCATTTTCTGGCTAAGTAGAGTGTAATACTGGAGTGGGGGGGTGCTCCAACCCCCAGCTGAGGCTCTACCTGCTGCTTTTTGTGGAATCTGAAAGGTTGTCATGATCAGCTTGGTGGATCAATAGAGGATGTGTGACTGGGAGCATGGTGAAGCACTCAACTCACTGAGCATTTAGAGGAGAACTCTTTCTTTCTCTCTCTCTCTCTGTCTGTCTGATAGATAGGAACAAGTGTTCAGCAGGCATTTTCAGCTGCCTCTGTTCTCCGTTGTAGAAAGTAGCTTTATTTGAAGTGTCATTGAGATGCTTTTTTCTAAGACATACCCAAGTATTAGGATTGTTACTGTGGAGTTCAGCTTTGCTAAGCGTTATGTAACATTTGTGCGTTTGCTTTTACTAAACTGCTTTGCACAGATGTGCCAAGAGCTTTCTGGTTGTCTTTTAAAAAGTCTAATTTCACTCTAGTTTAGTTTGAAGTTTGAAAAGAAAATATTTCATCAGATCTTGCATAGATGATTTTTTAGGTTTTAATTAGACAACCAATAGCTTTGGAAATGTTTAGTAACTGAGTAAAACATGTTGCAACTTTTTTGGAATTCAGGTTTGAATTAAAACTGACTGTACTTAATAAACTATTCAGTGGTCATTTAGCCAGCCTTATCCACCAACACCAACACCATCGTCGTTAATCGCCAATTAGCATTGCACACGGCTGAGAGAGAGAAATCTGCATTGCATGACAGGCTGTATAAGCCAGCGCCGTGCCCTTTATATTGCATTATTTTTAGAGAGGTTTGTTAAATGAAGCACTTCATATTTGTTCAAACGCAGCTCCAGAAACTGTGTTGGATGTATGGATGTAACTGTCCACTATGTTAGGTCACTGTATGTTCTCCAGATACTTGCCAGCATGCATATCCAGATGTTCAGAGTCCAGATGTTCAGATATTTTGAAGGACGAAAAGCATTTTCTGACTTTTGCTGAGATACTGTACAATTAACCCCTTATTCGCTGATGTAAAAGGAAAGGTCAGCACTCACCCGCAGATCTGTCCCCTTCTTCAGAAACTCCATAATTAGCTGTTTATGCATTCTACCACATTAACTACCAAAAGCAGTGTCTTGTACCCACTGAAATAAAGGGTACTTTCAGGAGTGGATTTAGTGATTCTGGGGAAACTATGCAAAAATGATGAATAAACAATACATGTAATATTTCTCATTTGTAGATTGTTGTAAAAAAATATTACTTAAAGGGCACATCGATTTTTTTCTTATCACTGCTCATCACTTTTATTTATTTTCATGTGGCAAAAATAAAAAAGTCATAATTAATTTTTACATTACCATTTTCTGACCTCTACCTGTCCCTTAGAATTCACCAGGCTATTTTTTGTTACATTTAGAGCTGATATACACTCACCGGCCTTGCTAGTAAAAAGGTTGGACCCCCTTTTGCCTTCAGAACTGCTTTAATTCTCTGTGGCATACTTTCAACAAGGTGATGGAAACATTCCTCAGAGATTTTGGTTGGTTATTTGAGTTACTGTTGCCTTTCTATCATCTCTAACCAGTCTGCCCATTCTCCTCTGACCTCTCACATCAACAAGGCATTTTTGTCCACACAACTGCCGCTCACTGGATATTTTCTCTTTTTCAGACCGTTCTCTGTAAACCCTAGAGATGGTTGTGTGTGAAAATCCCAGTAGATCAGCAGTTTCTGAAATACTCAGACCAGCCCGTCTGGCACCAACAACCACACCACGTTCAAAGTCACTTAAATCCCCTTTCTTCCCCATTCTGATGCTCGGTCTGCACTTCAGCAGGTTGTCTTGACCACCTCTACATGCCTAAATGCATTGAGTTGCGGCCATGTGATTGGCTGATTAGCTATTTGTGTTAACAAACAATTGAACAGGTGTACCTAATAAAGTGGCCGGTGAGTGTATGTTGATTATACAAGCAGATGATTTGTAACCATATTTAAAAAGAGAAAGGTTTGAAGAATTGAAGAATACTATCCTGTAGAGGATATGGACAATTCTGAATCAATTCACAAATGTCAAAAATTGATTTTCTAAATTTTAATTGATGACGTAATGTTGACAGAACGCAAAAGGTGGAACTTTGCAAAGTGCGGAGGTGCAGCGCCCGGACAGTCTGTGGTGTGCATGCTACATTAAATGCTAGGTCAGGGGACGGCAACCCAAATGTAATAAGAGTCATTTTGTCCTTTCAACAAAAATCAAACCACCTTAGGACCTACGACATTTTGAGTACATTTTACCATCTTGGCTGCACATGTGTACATGCTAATATCCTAGTGTAGTCTAAAAATATAATACAAACAAAAGCACAGACTGACTTTGCTCTGCTTTAAGCTTTAGCTCATCTCTAATGGCTTTTCTTGCATCACCAGGTAGTGAAAATAGAATAGTTTCTTGTAAAATGTCTCTCAATGTTCAACTTTTCACGAGGCTGAAGTCAGCGTCTCATTTACCAGCTTCACATTTTTCCATTTGACCCTAAATTGTGCCTGAGCTGCCAGAATGTAACTGCTGTACCTTTTAAGGTGGAAAGGGACAATTCAAACAAGAAGCTGGAAAATGAGATACTGCCTTCAGTTTCACAAGGTTTTTAATGTTTGAAAGTTTCTCATTGCCGATGAAATGTATCAGGAAACCAGCTGGATTGATTTTAAATGCAAATAAGTCTGTTTGTCTCCAATCATCCATGTTCCTCTTAAATCTTTGTCCTTGCCTTTTTGTTAGCTACTAGGTGAACTAGCAGTTATAGGCTACAGTAACTCCAGCATTTAAGACAATTTAGTGTTAAAACTGTGTTTGAATAATCAGCAGAGCTTTATTTTCCTGTAAAGGAGCATTATTTTATTTTTTACCTATAAATCTATTTCTGCTGTGGAGCCGTGACAGGCCTTGAGCTAGCAAATGGAAGCACTTTGGCTTCTATGGAGTTGAAGGTTGTCTGGTTGTAGATGTTGCCAATAAGAGGACCATCAATCAAGCGATGTCAAAGCTTCCACCCAAGTAGGAAAGGACAAAGTGAGCTACAAACTCTATCACAACTTGTATTGCCAAGGATTTGCGTCCGTACTCAGCACTCTGAGAACCAGGGCTTTCGTGCTATGTTGCCCACTTTGGAGCCGAGATGCAGCGTCCCAGCGTTTTTGACACGGCAACCCCCCACTCTCTACTCTCTCTCAACGACACTAGCTGTAATCTGCTGTGTGAGCACCCATTGATACACAATCTTATTTCACCATAACTGTGCATTTATCACAGATGAGTGGCAGCAGTGTCTTATGTGCTCCTAACAGCACAAGCAGTGAATAAGAGCCTTCCAGTTCACTTGCCACATCACTTCCATTTGAGTTATTAATTAAAGATATGGGAAGCACATTCATAATGGATCATTGCAAACACTGTGCTTTATAAGTTCCAAATTGTCACACAAAAAGAAATTCTGTATAGAAAAAAGTTGCATCAAGATGCATTGATAATCTTTTTGTAATCGCATCGCAGCCCCCTGAATCGGAATCAATTCAAATCGCGAGGTGCCTAGAGATTCCCACCCCTACTTTCCTCCCGATGGAATATCTGCTTACATTAGCCCTATACATCTTGCACATTGCCTGGGTAATGAACACTCCTCTCCTTAACACTCCTCCCCTTAACACACGCTCCACACATGTGCAGGTGTGGTTGAAATAATGAGGCATGGTTAACGAAAGATGCCTTTGCTGCTCGCTGTTTCTCTGTTTGAGTGAAAATGGAAGCAAACAAACAACAGGTTGGGACTGTAATGCCGTCCATTCTGGCTGATTAGTAAAATAATCCACCTCTGAATAACGTTTTGCTCCCAGGAGAGTGTGAGTAGCCTCTCCATGGGCCTGGCAAGAACAGATTAATAGGCTGATTCATTAGCTTGATGCAGGCGGGGATTCAGTAAACAATGGAATTTTAATGCTTCCCAATGAGGGATCTGCTTAATTATTCTCCAGACAACAGTGCCAAGGCATCAAATAATCTGAAGAGATACATTCAGTCAGAAGCAGTCAAGAAGCAAACGGTCACTGTAATCAGTTAATAATGCTTTGTTTTGGATCAGTGTTTTAATTCAATGCAGATTTCGCAAAACGATCACTGGTATCATATATGAATTCACATGAAAGGAGATACTTTAACCAAGTATACTGTACATTAGCTACATGCCCCTTCTCTGTTTGGTTATTATTGGTTACTATGTTGTTATCTGTTGTAAAATAAGCAAATAGATTCTGCATTTATACCCAAAGAAACTGAAAGTAATCGCCTAACATATCTTCTGTAAGGCTCTGGGCCAGCAGGATTTTCCCAATATGCCTCTCTGGTGAAAGATGTTCAGAATTTTTCTACATAACTAATGTGACAATTATTGTTCTTGTGAGCATTTTACACAAAAAAAGAAAACAGGCTTTCTTAACTAACCAGATAAGAAAGCATAATTCCTTAGTTAACTAGATAACAAAACAGAATTCCACAATTAACCAGATAATAAAGCACAATTCCTCAGGTTAACCAGATAACTAAGTACAATTCCTCAGTTAGCTAGATAAAAAAAGCATGATTCCTCAGTTATTAACTAGATAACAAAACAAAATTGCACAGTTAACCAGATAATAAAGCACAATTCCTCAGTCGACCAGACAACAAAGCACAATTCCTTAGTTAACCAGATAATGAAACACAATTGCACAGTTAACTAGATAACAAAACATGATTCCTCAGTTAACCAGATAACAAAGTTTAATTCCTCAGTTAACTAGATAAAAAAGCACGATTCCTTAGTTAACCAGATAACAAAGCACAATTCTTCAGTTAACTAGATAACAAAGCACGATTCCTCAGTTAACCAGATAACAAAGCACGATTCCTCAGTTAACTATATAACAAAACATGATTCCTCAGTTAACCAGATAACAAAGCACGATTCCTCAGTTAACTAGATAACAAAGCATGATTCCTCAGTTAACCAGATAACAAAGCACGATTCCTCAGTTAACCAGATAACAAAGCACGATTCCTCAGTTAACTAGATAACAAAGCACGATTCCTCAGTCAACGAGATAACAAAGCACGATTCCTCAGTTAACCAGATAACAAAGCACGATTCCTCAGTTAACTAGATAACAAAGCACGATTCCTCAGTTAGATAACAAAGCACGATTCCTCAGATAACTAGATAACAAAGCACGATTCCTCAGTTAACTAGATATCAAAGCACGACTCCTCAGTTAACTAGATAACAAAGCATGATTCTTCAGTTAACTAAGTAACAAAGCACGACTCTTCAGTTAACCAGATAACAAAGCACGATTCCTCAGTTAACCAGATAACAAAGCACGATTCCTCAGTTAACCAGATAACAAAGCACGATTCCTCAGATAACTAGATAACAAAGCACGATTCCTCAGATAACTAGATAACAAAGCACGATTCCTCAGATAACTAGATAACAAAGCACGATTCCTCAGTTAACTAGATAACAAAGCACGATTCCTCAGTTAGATAACAAAGCACGATTCCTCAGTTAGATAACAAAGCACGATTCCTCAGATAACTAGATAACAAAGCACGATTCCTCAGATAACTATATAACAAAGCACGATTCCTCAGTTAACCAGATAACAAAGCACGATTCCTCAGATAACTAGATAACAAAGCACGATTCCTCAGTTAACCAGATAACAAAGCACGATTCCTCAGTTAACTAGATAACAAAGCACGATTCCTCAATTAACTAGATAACAAAGCACGATTCCTCAATTAGATAACAAAGCACGATTCCTCAGATAACTAGATAACAAAGCACGATTCCTCAGTTAGATAACAAAGCACGACTCCTCAGTTAACTAGATAACAAAGCACGATTCTTCAGTTAACTAAGTAACAAAGCACGATTCCTCAGTTAGATAACAAAGCACGACTCCTCAGTTAACTAGATAACAAAGCACGATTCTTCAGTTAACTAGATAACAAAGCACGATTCCTCAGTTAACCAGATAACAAAGCACGATTCCTCAGATAACTAGATAACAAAGCACGATTCCTCAGTTAACTAGATAACAAAGCACGATTCCTCAGTTAACCAGATAACAAAGCACGATTCCTCAGTTAACTAGATAACAAAGCACGATTCCTCAGTTAACCAGATAACAAAGCACGATTCCTCAGTTAACTAGATAACAAAGCACGATTCCTCAGTTAGATAACAAAGCACGATTCCTCAGATAACTAGATAACAAAGCACGATTCCTCAGTTAACCAGATAACAAAGCACGATTCCACAGTTAACTAGATAACAAAGCACGATTCTTCAGTTAACTAAGTAACAAAGCACGACTCCTCAGTTAACTAGGTAACAAAGCATGATTCCTCCATTAACCACACAAAGCACAACCTCTCAGTGAACCACATAACAAAGCAAGATTTCTCAAAATGTCTTATTCCTAACCAGATGGGAGCCAAGCCCATGCAACAGGAAAAGAGCCAAAGATCATTCCTACTGCAGAATCCTCAAATTCTGTCTTATGTTATTCGGCTTACTGAGAAATCCTACTTTATGAAATATGACTCAGGGCGGGTTTGGGCGTCCTGCCGTGTTGTGCTCCTCTGTGTGGTTGTGAGTTATATGAACAGAAGTGTTTCGTTAATTGTTTGGCCACTCGAGGCTGCCAGTCACGGCAGATGAAGTCATTTCTGGGATATCAGCCTCGATTCAGCTGTACCATTAACAGCCCACCTCTCCCATCACTAAAGCTTTCGAGGGGCTTATCAAAGCTGCTCTCCTGCCATTGGCTCAGTGGGCTGAAGGTGGGGTTTGGGTCCGCGCCGTCAAGAAGCCGATAGCGACGAGGTGGCGAGCCTGAGTTTGGACAACGACAAAACGGCCAAAACTGGGAGAAGCCCGACCAGCTGCTGCTTTAATAGAGAAGGAAAAAAATGAGGAAACACACCGGCCATGTCTGAAGCCGAGTTTAGAGAGTGCGCGCGCCCCGCCCACCCCCTCACCGTGGCCGCGAGCGCGCCGCGTTACCTGAAGCCGTAAGAGCGACGGGAACAAAAGCGGAGCGCGAGGAGGCAGCAACAAGAGGGAGAGGAATGCGCGCGCCGCTCTCGCGTGCCCCCCAAGACGCGCCACGCGCAGCGTTATGAGGCGCGATGGCCCGGTGCGACCGCGCGCTCCAGACGCTGCTGGCCACGGCGGGCGCGTTCGTGGCGTTTAGCCTCATGAGCATCGCCGTGGGCACGGACTACTGGCTGTACTCTCGCGCGCACATCTGCAACGCGACCAACATCACGACGGACGAGACGCAGACGCAGGCGAGGAAGAGCCGCGGCGACCTGACGCACTCCGGGCTCTGGAGGATCTGCTGTATAGAAGGTACTGAGCGCTTCCGTGCTGAGGTTAAACCGCGCTGACGGGGCTGGAGAACTTACCGGCTTTGTTTCACAGCTCATGACGCGCTCGGTGGGCTTTTGGTCCTCGCTCGTTCTGACCGCTGGCAGTGAAATGAGTGAATACAGGGTGGTTGGTTTTAGACAGATGACCTCAGAGGCTTCAGGACGCTGGAACCAAACTCTCTGTGTATTTTATTATGGCCATCTAAACATACAGAGTCAGTCCCGAGAACTCCGAGCCGTTAGTCTGCGTGCGTAACTGTAGCTTTCACGGCGAACTCATGATCTCCTCTCCTCCTTCCTCTCATCTTTCTTTTTCTGATCCACTGTTTTTCTCGCTCCTCTCTCCCTGCCCCGTTCTGTCTCTCATCTTTTTCCCTCTCTCATTGTCTCATTTCTTTCTCTCTGATTATCTTTCTTTTTCTCCCTCTTTCTCTTTCGTTACCTGCCTTTCTTCTGTCTTCTACTTTTTCTTCCCCTTTCTCTCTCTCTCTCTCTCTCTCTCTCTCTCTCTCTCTCTCTCTCTCTCTCTCTCTGTCGCTCACATGATCTTTTTTCTCTTTTGCTTTTGTCATCCTCTTTTCCTCTCTGAAAATCTTCCTCTACTTTCTTTTTGTATCTCATCTTTTTTCTCCCTCTTCTTGTTCCCTCTTTTCTCCTCTTTCTCTCTGATGATCTTTTCTTCTGTTTATTTTTGAGTGTTCTGTCTCTCATTACCTTTTTTGCCCCTTTCCCACTTCTCTCCTCTTCCTTTTTATATCACGCCCTCTCTTTACTTTCCTTAACTCCCTCTTCCTTTGTATGTCTCATTATCTCGTTTTCTCTCGCTCCTCTCACTTTCTCTCTGATTAACTCTCTCTTTATTCGTTTTTTCTTCCCCTCATTCTCTTTCTTGTATGTTCTTTTCTTTCTTGATTTTCTGTCTCTTTTTCTCCCTCTTTTCTCTCATTATCTATTTGTCCCTCCCAGTCTCTTTTTCTTTCTCTCTTACATCATTCTCTCTCACCGTCTCTCTTACATCGTTCTCTCCTTTTCTCTCAGTCTCTTCTCTTTCTCTCAGTCCCCCCCCCCCCCCCCCCCCCTCTCTCCTGAATGGACTGCAAAGCGTATGCAGTCAAGAGTCTCCTCTTAAGTATCTGCCTTCATTCATGTCTTTATTGTATTTGATGCTGTTGCTTGGCAACAACATGTCTGAAATCGCTATGGTAACATGGCCAAGGTTTAAAAATAGATGAATCTGTTGCTTCTTGTCATTGTCCACCAAAAATGAGACACGTTCTACTTTTTTCCACTTTTTTACTTGATGCAACGTGAGTCTTTGCCTGACCCTCAGCCAGGAGGACTTGTGTCCCACTCATCGTCTCAGATGTGAACACACAAGTGCCATTCTGTCACGAAACCATGCATAAGCTCTCAAAACTAAACTACCCAATACAATGCAAATGACAAATCTGAAAACTGTCTGAGAGCAGCTGCCTCTCACGACTGAAAAATTGATGCCTGTTGTTCTAGCAGACATGAGCACTAAAGGTAGGAGATTAGATCTGTCCTGGTGGAGTGGTACAGTGCCATTTTGATATAATGGTGCTTTTATCAGGCCTGGGAGCTTGAGGTTAGCAGATAGCGATGCTGTCCACTCCTCATGGTGCTGAAATGTTGAGGCAAGAATTCAAATAAGTGAGTAGACATATTCCAGTTAACAATATCCCTGTATAGATCTCAGTATGACCTGTGAATACTAGCACTATCATGAATAAAACATTGTAGCTGCTTTTATTTTTTACTCATTTGAAAAAGCTACCTGCCCTTTACACTTTACACAGGACATATGACAATGAAAGGACCAACATAAAAGGCCCAAAGTTAGTTGGAATAAAATCTTGTTCTGTCAACAGTCATTAAAGATCAGAATGTTTTGACCACTTTAGAGATATGAGGTGGACAATCTAGTATTTCAAGAAGCCCTTGACGATGATCTGCCATCATGCCTAATTTGTGCAACATCATCAAAAACATTGTACTGACCCTTAAAGGTCACTCATCAACCAACAAAGGACAAAACGCCCAAAGCATCAATATGTTTTCCATCAACTGAATAGATCACAGCCCCGTGAGGTAACATTTGCTTTAGTTCTGTATGGATCTGAATCTTGAGCGTTTGAGTTTATATTCCACTGGTGGCATCGTTCCCTTCGCCAGGCTGGGGAGGTTTCGAGGGGGGGGGGTGCTGTCACTTTGCCACTCCCAGCGTGCACCACAGATCTGTAATTAAAATGCAGCTCTAAAAGGCCACGCAGTCTCTAATTAGCCACCAGGCTTGAATTCTGCCACCATACCACACTGAAGAGTGTACTGATAACAAGCCAGGACCAGGTGCAGGCCCTCGACCTCTTGACCCTACCGATGCAGGATATCATCACATAGTGTTCATTCTCAGCTCATGTGGGGCTTGCAGCATTATAGCCCAAGAAGAATTCTGGCTGTCATCCCTACAAGCACTCTCAAAAAAGATGGTTGTTCAAATGTTCCTCAGTAAAGACAATGGATCTGTATGGAACTCAAAGAACACTTTGCATGCTGAAATGGTTCTTTGCATCATGAAATGGTTCCTCAGATTGATAGACATTGTAGTATTTATGGTTCAGTATAAAACCTTTTTGAAAAGGGTGAAGCTATTGTTCTGAAGCTTGTAACAATAGAAGAACCCTTATTGGTGCTACATAGAACCCTTTTCAAAAAGGTTCTATATATAACCATATGTAACACATTCTCAACCAATCTAAAGAACAATTTCACAATGCAAAGAATACTTTAAGCATGCAAGTGGTTCTTTTGGACATACAGCTCATGGAAAACCTCTATTTCTATCATTTATATCTATTTATATCAAATATACCATTGCTTTTTTTCCTTGGTGAGGACATTAAGGGTTAAGGATCATCCATTAAGTCCCATGTCATGCATTTCTCCTGCGTTGATATTTTTTTCCTCCTGAAGTCTGCATGTGAAATTTGTGTGGTTTTATGTACCAAATACAGCAATAATATATTTTAGCATGACCATTTTCCAAACTGTTTTTATCTTCAAATTCAACAGGCTATTTTTGTTACTGTGTACTGAATTATGTAATTTATCTCTGTTCTGATTGGCTGCCCTTTATTGAGTTATATTTAGAAAGTAGTCCAGGCTGAAACATTCCTTATAACATTCCGTGGTGCTAAACTGCTGTTGGCTGAATAGGCAGACGTATGTATATACTTTGGTTTTTGTTACATCATAAAAACAGTGATAACAAATTGGGCTGTTTTTGCTGCTAAGTTCCCATATATGGACTTTATGGACTGGGAGTGATAGCTACATTTTGAAACTATAACTTTTACATACTATATCAACCATTCTCTATGATATGGACCTTTTCAAGAACTGAAAGTAGCTCTTCTATGCCATCTTTCCAAGGACCCCTTTATGACTGGAATGGCTGATGT
Source organism: Pygocentrus nattereri (assembly GCF_015220715.1). NCBI lineage: Eukaryota > Metazoa > Chordata > Actinopteri > Characiformes > Serrasalmidae > Pygocentrus > Pygocentrus nattereri. The sequence goes on from NC_051224.1 coordinate 10,141,263, forward strand.
TCATAATTTTTTGATAAACCATTGCAATATCGATTGCACCAATTAGATAAAAATGTTTGCCTGTTTTTTTTTTTACCAAATGCATCACTTTAATTCAACAAGGCCTACAAGAGCAAAACAAAAATGAGCTGCTGTTCTTTGATTAGTGTTGCTGTCATTCCATTGTCTCCATTTTAAGTTAGTGAAAGCTGTACTTGCCTATTACATTGTGTGAACGTTTCATGACCAATGGAACAATGAAAATGGTCCTCAGTTCCTTTTTTATTTAAATCTCACTACATTACCTACAAGTCAAAGGGGTATTTCAGCCTAAAATGAGTGTTTTAATGTCATTTGCCATGTTACGTGTTATTTTGTAGTGCAGCATTGCAGCTTGACAGAGTGTAATTTTTGTGTTTTTGTATGTCAATATGCACTTGCCACAGTACCCAGCGTGCATTATGCAAATATGTCAATCAACAGTAGGCCCTTTTCACATTTCTGGACTTTTCCTGTGGTTGGGTTAAGCTGCTTCTACCGAAACAAGAAGTTTCCAAGAGTCTAAGATGTAAAAGCTAAGTAAGTGTTTGAGCTTGAAGTAAAAACAACATGTCCTCTTTTTGGCTTCTAAGCTGATGAGAAATAGCAAAAATGAGTTTGTGCAATTAAGAGGGAGGATGGAATAAACTTTGTCATATGGACAGAAGGTAACGTTACCTTTATTTCAACACTTCGCCCCTGCTGACTAAACATACATGGCAGTTTGCGTTTTAAAGTTTGGGCTGTTCCCAGCTGCTTTCAGCGGAGGAGTTTTCACATTCCCCATCAAATGCTGTTTGCATTTGAGAGCGCCAGTCATTCATTGGAGCTGGCGGTTGTGGAAAACGTCTAAAGTGGTGCTACAGACCGTAACTAGGCGGCACTCCCCTCTGTCGGTATGTGTGCCTTTTTGCCAACTAGTTTCTTGTTAGCAAGCTGTTTAAACACCTCCAGCTAAGATGGCTAATCTAGCTTTTTGGTTGTAGTTATTTTCACATATCCAACATTTTATCATGCTGTACATGTTAGCTGAGGTTAACGTACTCTGATAGCTATGAAGGTATTCTTCCATGAAAAATGTATGTCCTTTGTTCAGCTTAGACTAACACATTGTTATGTGTTTGGTGTTCTCCAACAATTCTGGATACAACTTGAAATTTCAGGCTTGGCAACTATAAGACAGACTAAGTGATACTTTTCCATGGTGAGTGAACAGTAGTATTACTGAGGTTAATAACATACAGATACAACCCACCCACGTGATGTATCTGCCCCCAAGAGCTCTAAAGCTCTTGTCATTTTTCAGAAGTTCCTCCTACCTTTGAAATACATCATCTGAAGGGAGTTTTCCTAGCCTTTAAACAAGAAAATCTCATATTTATGACTATTGTGGTTGTGCTGTAGGTCAGGAGGCCTGTTTACAAGAACAATTTGTTTTTTATTCACTTTGGCCAGAGCGCCCCTTTCAGAGCATTGTGTCTCTTCTCCTGTGAAGATGCCATTGTGGGGATGTGTGATTTTGTAATAACAACAAAAACATGAATACATCTTGTGCTACCAAACAAGGTGAGCCCCTAACAGCGGCATGCAAAACCACAACTGGTTGAGGGCGCTTTAAAAAGCTCATGATTGGCCATAATTCACAATAACAATAATGTGATTCTTCCTAGCAGGCTGAGGCACCTGGGACAGCTGCTTTGGGATCAGTTTTGGCCCTGCATGTGTGAGACAGGGAGGTGGGTTTGGTAGGTATTGGTGGGGGGTGGAGGTGTCTTTGCCTGCTGCATTAAACCACAATGAAGATGTCAAAGGCATCCTTGGAGACATTATGGAAATCAGATGGTTGAAGCAGCCCTGAGGTTGCCATGGAGAAGATGTGCTCAGCAGAGAGCATTGTTACCTCCAGGCAGGCCTGAGGGACTGGGCCGTCGCTTTTTGTCTCACACACACAGACACATGCACACACACACACACACACACACACACACACACAGACACTCTCTCTATCTCTCTGTCTCTTATGAGTGTCTGTGTCAGTCAGGTGAGAGTTTTATTTCTTCTTTATGAGACTGGGCACAACTCAGACACTGGGCTAATAACCGCCACTCATAAATCAACTGTCTGAGCTCTCAATCTGATTCCTCTTCACTCACAATATTCTCTAGTAAACCACACACCTGATGGCTCTTAGATAGTCTATAGCGTTTCTGAAGAGCCGTGATATTTAACTGCTTGGAAAAATGATTCTGAGTCCATTAGAAAGATGTAGATGTTAAGTGCAGAAAGATAAAGATTTAAGCCTTTTTCTAAGAGTTGAAAATGTAAACGTTGATACAGAATTTACCAAAGGCAAATTTCAAGTGCCCACATCATAGAAAGCTAATTTCCTTTATTTATGTATTTTTAAATTAAAATGTTAAAGTGTTGTTGACTCCCCAGTCGACACAGTCCAAGTATGGAAACTGCAAAGCAGCCTGTTTTAATATTAATTTATCATAGCACAAGAACCAAAGCAGTGACATATATCCAGCGATTTACCCTACAGTTAAACCCAACCATTCCTGTTCAAGTTATGAGGAGTATTTCAGCCTGGACTGTTTTCTGAATGAAAGCAACTAATCAGAAGAGAGGTCATTTACATATTGCAGTCTTAAAGAGCCCATATCAAGGCACACATTCCCTTGTCTTTATAATTACATAGTTTGATGTAATATGTAAAATGTAAGTTTCAAAACATACCACTTACTACTTACACAGTCCATATATGCAAATTAAACCTTAAAAATGATTGCGTTTTGAATTCACTGTTTATGGGATGCCACGAAAGTGAAAGCACTTAAATATGTCCACGTATTCAGCCACTACAAACTAAGCTCTGTCCATTCATGCTGATGTTATGAGGAGTATTTCAGCCTGAACTGCTTCTTTAAACAAGACAGGGTACCAGAGTAGAAATCACTTACACAAGTCAGCTTTAAAGGCACAGGAACACAAACAGCCCATTTGAGTTATGGGCTAATAAGAGGTTGGAAAAATTATCATGGAAAAAGGACTTGAGACTATTTTTGGTACATAAATATACACAAATGTCATAAGCGGAACCTACAATAGAGTAAGTGGCGAACAAACAGAATATGGGCCCTTTAATGCCAAAAAAACTCTTCTCCCTTTAATAACATGCTTTCTAAAATATTTTTCTTTTACATTTATTTTCATATGTGAAGAATAAGATCTAACAAAGCTGTTCTTATTGTTTTATTTGGGTCACAAACAAAATAAAATTTTGGACATGAAAACAGATCAACAGGGATATACTGAACACATCGGTCATCTTTTATTATTACTCTGATAAAACAAATCAATAAGTGCTTCAGAAAGTATCACAGTGCATTCATCAATAAAGGCAGCAATGTGCCTCTTTTGCATAGAAAACACATTGGTGCACAGACGGCTCCGATTCCACATGCTGATACAGTTTACTGTCCATAGTGGGCACAGGCGACCCAACTACTCCAATTTCTGATTTGATTGAGCTAAAAGGGGACAAACATCTCCGAATGCATAGTATTCGGATGATATGTTCAGTAAAAAAGGGGTTAACTGTTAATTGCAGCACTCGGTTGTCTTCCTTTGTTGACCGAATACCATATGTCACTGACTGGTTCAGAAATATGCTAATTAGACTCATTTCTCTGGCATGTGATTGGCATGCTCACACACTTCATAGATGATACAGAATACTAAGCCTACTAAACATTTTACAAGCTATAGGCCTGCAGGTCCTATGCAGAGTCTCTTTTCTGTTCATTTATATTGTATTATGGAATACTAGATATGAATGATGCAGTAGCCGTTCACTTACATCATGCTGGTCTCGGTATCAGAGGACAACTCACAGAACCTGAATTAGGGTGTTTTTTTTGTTTTTTTTACAATGACTAGACGAGAAAACGTGGCCCAGTTTCTCAGACCTATTTAATACTAATTAATTTCATGCTCCTTTTTAACCACTAGACCCAATTAATGCCACGTTGGGCCACAGAAGCTGTGTCACAGGGTATAGACAGCCTCCCACCTCGCCTAGAAAAGAGAGGGAGAGAGGAAGAGAAGGAGAGAAAGAGAAGGAGAGAGGGGGAGAGAGAGAGAGAGAGAGAGAGAGTGCAACTGCATCTACAGTATTACTGACTAAACATCTCAATTACCAAACTTACATTCTTAAAATAAAGGTGCCAACAAGGGTTCTTTTGAGTGATGTCATAGAAGAACGCCTGTTGGTTCCCTAAAAACCTTTCAATGGTTAAATAACCATTTTTGTAAAGCACATGTGTAAGTGCTACGAACGTAATATACTAGGGATACACTGATATGGGAATTGTGGGCCGATGGCAACATCCTTTATTTTATGTCCACTGGGAAACTAGGAGTACATCTACTAGATTAGCACTACAGAGAAATGTATGTTTGTTGCGGCAAAGAAAAACCATCTCACATCAATCTCACATCAACAATTTTTTCCCTACATCATTTGAGTACAGCAACTGTCTTTCACATTGTGTAAAAAGTTCATGTTGAAAGACTAGTGGTGAATAAATGATGAATAGACTTGGTCCAAAAAGAAATCTGCATTAACGTACATTAAAAGTAAGATACATACTTAACAATTTATTTCTATAGGGGTACAAAGGTAGTACATTGAATAAAATCCAGACATTTTAGTACTTTAACCAAACATTCTGCTTTTCCAGAGTACAATCAATACATCGTTAAATATTCTAAACATCTGTCTTATGCCAATGTATTTTTTCAGTAAATATCCCCAGTCGCTGATCTGATTCCCTCACCATCAGAATAAAGAGATGTTGGAAGGCCATGTACAAACAATCTGCAATTTTAATATTCATAATGTAAAAGTGTAAAAAGTTTTTAATAGAACTGTATGTCCAGGTAAACAACTGTTTAAGAAACTGATGTGTAACTACTTGGCTGGCAGATGATAATCACCTTGGGGGCCATGATGCAAAGGCATGCCCCTTAAAGTCTTTACTGGGCTCTTTATATAGATACTGACACAGTTATACATCCATGACTCACTGAACAACAGTATACCTCGCCAGTTATCTTCCATCAACACTACACAGACACTGCTGACATTTATTTCCATGTTAGTCATTCAAGGTAACCATTTTCAAATGGATCCTTTAAAACAAGATGCAACATGATATATTCATTACTTACCAAAAATCAATAAGATGAATCTATTCACATAATATATGTATAAAATACTGATGATATACACACAGCAAAGGTTCTATGGAATCTATGAAGCTTTATTTGGTTAGTAAGTCTTAATTAGTCTTAATATAAATTATTAGGTTAATGTTACATGGCAGTGAGTGGAATGGCATGGCATGTCATAAAATTGCAAGTACAGTGCATCCGGAAAGTATTCACAGCGCTTCACTTTTTCCACATTTTGTTTTGTTACAGCCTTATTCCAAATTTAATTATATTAATCTTTTTCCTCAAAATTCTACACAAAATACCCCATTGTGACCATGTGAAAAAAGTTTTCTCGAGAGTTTTGAAAATGTATTAAAATTAAAAAACAAAGAAATCATATTTACATAAGTATTCACAGCCTTTGCCATGAAGCTCAAAATTGAGCTCAGGTGCATCCTGTTTCCACTGATCATCCTTGAGATGTTTCTACAGCTTAAATGGAGTCCACCTGTGGTTGATTGGACATGATTTGGAAAGGCACACACCTGTCTATATAAGGTCCCACAGTTGACTGCATGTCAGAGCGCAAACACCAAGCATGAAGTCAAAGGAATTGTCTGTAGACCTCCGAGACAAAATTGTCTCGAGGCACAAATCTGGGGAAGGATACAGAAAAATTACTGCTGCGTTGAAGGTCCCAATGAGCACAGTGGCCTCCATCATTCGTAAATGGAAGAAGTTCGGAACCACCAGGACTCTTCCTAGAGCTGGCCGGCCGTCTAAATTGAGCGATCGGGGGAGAAGGGCCTTGGTCAGGGAGGTGACCAAGAACCCAATGATCACTCTGTCAGAGCTCCAGCGTTCCTCCGTGGAGAGAGGAGAACCTTGCAGAAGGACAACCATCTCTGCAGCAATCCACCAATCAGGCCTGTATGGCAGAGTGGCCAGGCGAAAGCCACTCCTTAGTAAAAGGCACAAGGCAGCCCGTCTGGAATTTGCAAAAAGGCACCTGAAGGACTCTCAGACCATGAGAAACAAAATTCTCTGGTCTGATGAGACAAAGATTGAACTCTTTGGTGTGAATGCCAGGCGTCATGTTTGGAGGAAACCAGGCACTGCTCATCACGAGGCCAATACCATCCCTACAGTCAAGCATGGTGGTGGCAGCATCATGCTATGGGGATGTTTCTCAGCAGCAGGAACTGGCAGACTAGTCAGGATAGAGGGAAAGATGAATGCCGCAATGTACAGAGACATCCTGGATAAAAACCTGCTCCAGAGCGCTCTTGACCTCAGACTGGGGCGACGGTTCATTTTTCAGCAGGACAACGATCCGAAGCACACAGCCAAGATCTCAAAGCAGTGGCTTCAGGACCACTCTGTGAATGTCCTGGAGTGGCCCAGCCAGAGCCCAGACTTGAATCCGATTGAACATCTCTGGAGAGATCTGAAAATGGCTGTGCACAGACGTCTCCCATCCAACCTGATGGAGCTTCAGAGGTACTGCAAAGAAGAATGGGCAAAACTGCCTAAAGATAGGTGTGCCAAGCTTGTGGCATCATATTCAAAAAGACTTGAGGCTGTAGTTGCTGCCAAAGGTGGTTCTACAAAGTATTAAGCAAAGGCTGTGAATACTTATGTAAATATGATTTCTTTGTTTTTTAATTTTAATAAATTTTCAAAACTCTCGAGAAAACGTTTTTCACATGGTCACAATGGGGTATTTTGTGTAGAATTTAGAGGAAAAAGATTAATTTAATTCAATTTGGAATAAGGCTGTAACAAAACAAAATGTGGAAAAAGTGAAGCGCTGTGAATACTTTCCGGATGCACTGTACGTCCTGCAAATTGCATTGTCAACTTTTATTCATTTAAAGTAATTTTATAGGGCTCTGTTATTTCTTTTTTCTCTGGGACCAATAAGATTTTAAACACACCACTGTTAGAACTTTTGTCTTTTAATTCTAGTTCTTCAGCTGAATGAATCTGGATTTTCATGGTAGAACTGACATGCTCTCCAGTGAAATAGGAGAGATGGTTGGAACATCTCTTCATCATGACAATTTCTTTATAGCGATTTCTAAAAATACAATGAAAAAAAATCACTGAGACCCAACAGCTTAATGGCACAGTGGAAGAACCCCTTCTCTACCTGCTGACTAATGCGTTAACAAGAGAATTTGAAAGGACTTGAAAGACACTTTTATTCTTTAAATTTCACCCAAGGACTAGTATTAAGTCCAATGTTTCCTTTTATAGTATTTTTGAGACAGGATCTGAAAGAGATCTATATACCCCATGGACACTATATACCATAGCATTATGATGTATGTGGAATGTTTGAAACAGTACAATTTATAATACATTTTATTCTCTGAGTCATAAATAAACTTCAGTATTCTTCTTTATTCTTTAGGCCTCAACAAAGGAAGCTGCTACCGTATTAATCACTTTCCAGATGACAATGACTACGACACTGACAGCTCAGAGTACCTCTTACGTGAGTGACTTTCTCTCAAGCAACATTCTCAAGTTAAAACATTGTTCCACTCCTGTTTATACATGTGTCATTCTGGTAAAACAGTGTTCGAGCTCTCTGAAGACTCACCTGGGATCTGGTCTTGTGTGTAGGTATAGTTCGTGCCTCCAGTGTGTTCCCCATTCTCAGTACCATTCTGCTGCTGCTGGGGGGACTGTGTGTGGGGGTGGGACGCATCTACAGCAAGAGGAACAACATTCTGCTTAGTGCAGGCATCTTGTTTGTGGCAGCAGGTAAAAAAAAAAAGTTCATTCCACACTGGTTACATGATGACATAAAATAGTTTATGAGTAACCTGCATGTAACATATATATATCACCTAACATCCAACTTGGTGGGGTGGGAAGCCATTTAAAACAGAAAGTTAACAAGTGTCATTTGTGGGCACAAAAATGAAGGGAAAGCTTCACAAAGTTGATGCTTGCTATAAACAATGAAATAGCACAAGCATCCCAATTTTTTGCATACTTCTTTTGGATGCAACAGGTCTGAGCAACATCATTGGCATCATCGTCTACATCTCCAGCAATGCCGGTGACCCCAGCGACAAACGCGACGAGGACAAGAAGAACCAGTACAATTACGGCTGGTCCTTCTACTTCGGAGCGCTTTCCTTCATCGTGGCTGAGGCGGTGGCCGTCCTAGCTGTGAACATCTACATTGAGAAGAACAAAGAAGTGCGCTTCAAGGCACGTCGGGAGTTCATCAAGTCTACCTCGTCCTCCTCTCCATATTCACGCATGCCTAGTTTCCGCTACCGGCGGCGGCACTCACGATCCAGCTCTCGCTCCACAGAGGCATCCCGTGAGGCCTCTCCGGTCGGCCTGAAGATGGTCAGCTCCGTGCCTCTGGGGGAGATCAACATGTACACACTGTCCAGAGACCCGCTCAAGTCAGGCACGGACAGCTCCTACAGCCCTGAACATGACTCCGGATTTCTACAGGTGCACAACTGTTTCCCTAAAGACTTGAATGATTCCGTCAACAGGAGGACAACGCCAGTATGAGACACCTACTTAACAGGAATGTTTTAGAAGTACAGTGTACAATGGCCCTATAAAACAGTTACCAAGACCTGACAGCTTAATCACATAGTCGAAGAACCACTTCTTTGGTTATGACGATGAACAAACTACCTAATACAAGGGAATTTGAATGGGCTTAAAGATTTTATTCCTTAAATTCCACCCCTGGACTACTGTTTTGGTTCAGCGTTTCCTCCTAGAGTGTTACTGAGAAATGATCTGAGAGACTGGCACAGCTACAAGATACATCTATATAGCCAAATCCATACAATTTGCAGAACCCCATGGACAATTTACTCCAGACCATTCTAATGTATGTGGACTTTCAGTGAACCAATATATTTTCATTTACAATTCATTCTCCAAACGAGACATATTTAAAATTCTAAACTCCTCTCAGTACACACCATTTAAACATGACTACCCAAATATAAAAATGGTGCTAAAGGAAGTAGTCTAATAGCTCAAGCCTTTCTCTTCTTGTGTATTTTGTACATACTTAATTTGAACCCTGTATGCCTTTTTGTGTCATATGTTTATAGCCACAGCTGTCTTATCCTGTTCTGTGTGCCTGTTCTGCTTATCAGTATCAACAGTGCTGGTTGACCTAAACTGTAGGTACTGATTGCAGAGAATACTGTGTTTGGTTCTTTTACTGTTGTGAAACTAGAAATCACATAGAGTTTTGAGAATCAAGGGGGCAGTAGACCTGTCTGTGCTCCACCCACAAATATGTTCTTCTGTAGTCGCTCTGAGGGAGAATGGACAAGCTTTACAATGTTGGTTGTCACACAAGTCAGTCATACTAGCCCACTACAACAATTTTTTAGTCGTAATCATGACATTTCCCGTTTAAAATGCAAGCTGAAATGTGCTGTTGTAGCTACTGTAGAATAAAGTTGGAAAGGTTGGAAAGGTAATTAGCTCAGTTAGATGAAAAAACTACACAGATCTATCTTAAAGCTACACTGTTCTTCTGACCCATTTCTCAAGCAGATCTTTGCATTTGAGAGCTAAACATCGAGCTGGACCTTGTCTGTGAGGCTGTGCAAGTGATATTAATGATGTCCAATCTAATGCCTCTGGCTTTTAAATGAATAATTCGAGCTTTACAAGGTGATTTACAGCAGCACACAGATACCATATTTAAGGTGACATGACAAAGGCAACTTATTGTTCTTTATTAATTTATGTTTTTGTACCATTCTATAGGCCACAATTCTTGAGCTAGAACCACAAAATTTTGAGCCTGTACCGCTTTTGTGACTGATTCCACGTGTAGTTTTCAAACATTCATTCAAACACAAATTTTTCCCAATAGGAAATGAATACAATTTAAATCTAACTGCCACAAGTCTAATCTCTTACACTGTCCCTCAAAGACATTACATAGAGACATACATGGGATAAAATCTGGTATACCATAGCAATGGCCTAGCAACACCTTGGCAAGCAACTAAGATAATATAGCAACACCTCAGTAACAGCCTGTAATTTCATAGCAATGGCTTTGTCAAGCCAGCTTAAAGTTTGTTCTTGAACTTTCCCCTTATGGTTTACTGTTTCTTCCTCCTGACTCAGAAGTAGTACTTATTTTAATTTAAATAAAAAAAAAACTTACATAGGGCAGCTTTAAGTGTGATCATTCAACTGTATACAGAATACTACATAATAATAATAATCACAAAAACTTGTGAACTACAGTTGATCATTAGGTTGAAATAGATTTCCACCAGCATTTTGTGATGCTTGTCCAATCTTGCAGCATGAAAGAACACATTTGTAGGTGGAGCATGGGCAGGTCAGGGAAAATTTAGTGGTATAGCCAATGAAGGTTTACAATATTATTTTTTTTCCTTCAGTTTTGACAATGATAACGTGTCATCAGCTGTCAGTAGAAAACCAGCCAGTATCATTTTTTGTCATAGTGAATGGGTTGAAGATTAATGTTATTCCTCTGCCATCGCTGTCACTTAGCACCAAGGACTAAAACGTCAACATTCCACTAAAAAGTGGGTGAATCTTGACACTTCCTCCACCCCCACCCCCCATGAATGTGAATGATGGCCGTGCTGCTGCTCCATGCTACAGCAGCCCTGTGTAAATCTGAATGCTGTGTGCCACCGGGACTGTGACATTGTGCAAGTCTGCAGATAAATGGAGGGCTTAGAAATGTCAGACATCCAAAAATGAAAGAGCCTTTTTTCTTTTCTTTCTTTTTTTTTTTTTTATATTAAAGCCCGTCAGCACCGAGAAGCATTTCAGTGGTAAGGCCTATTTGCTGATAACAATCAAGGACAAAGAAGAATGAAAGACTGTCAGTGTCGCATCAATGTGGGCAAACCAGCTGTTCAGAAGACCATCCGTGTCTTAGCTTTTCAAAGCCTTATGCTTGGAATTCCCACCAAATCAGCATGCCAGCCAGCCACATACTTTGTCACTGTTTATTTTTTCACTATAGCAGGGTCTCTCTGGTTCCAGGAGGTTCTTAATTTCTCGTTCTCATCTATTAGAATTCTGTTATCTGTCAGAGCGGTGAGAGAATGCCGTACAATTTTTGGTCAGATGCCTATTGAAGTGGTTCCTTATGCACTCTTAACAACAAAGGATCCTAAATGATTATCGCCATGCACGCATGGTTCTAAAAGAAACTAGTAGGACAAAACCTGTACATTAAGGTTCTTTCAACACTTACAAGTCTCATTTAAAGAATGGTTCTTTAAAGAATATATTCATTTAGGAAAACAGAAGTGACTCTGCTCCAAAGAACCTGTTTTGGAACCTTTATTTTTAAGAATGTGGAACAAAGGATCTCAATTACTTGTACATATATGGAAGATGCTGGGTTACATAGCATATACAGCTGCATTCACTTAGTAAATCCATTTTTTACATGAGCTTAGAGCCATGCCTCCGTATAGCATGGTGTATGGTAGGTAGTCTTGAATATTGACGTTTTCTATGATCCACTGACTGTGTGTGTGCTTTAGATATTATTTACAGAGTGGCTTCAAAGCCTTTCTCTATGGTGACATAATCACTATTACCTACCTGTAACGCTCTTCGTCTTTCTCAAGGAAGACATGCTACCCTCCTCAACTTCTCTTTATTTGCTGATGTTGTTGTTCTCAGTATTACTCTCTCACCAACAATGTCACCATATTGTTGCTCACTTGAATAAATGAAGTCAGGGCAAATGTTGTCTTGCTCATGCTTGCGCATTCTTCCTTGGCATCACTGGTAGACTCTGATATAAACTTGTGTCCTGTGGTGTAAAAAGAGTATAGAGAAACTGTAATATATTAAAATATAGGTATTGCATCAAATTCTAGTTCAATTAATAGTGAATACACTGAAAGTCAAGAAGTATGAACATTCATACAGTCATATGCAAAGATTTAGCACACCAGCCAACTTGCATGCATTGTTGGCTTTTAAGAGTAAACTACAAAAATAAGCACAAATCCTGTAAAGAGAACACACATCTGCACATTTTATTGCACAATTACAAAAATGTGTAATTTGACCAGGGGTGCTCAAATTTTTTAATACAACTGTATATACTCAAGTATATAAATGTCAAAACAAAATGCTTTAACAGATAAACCTAGGAGTACATCCTTAACGGTTTGCCATATTCAATCCTTTTCAGAAAACTTTTAAATGTTTGTAAAGTTTAAATACAAGCATACACTTCACATGGCATCATTGAGTGTAGTGTGGAAACTGATGGGAACAGAAATGTTGACTGGCAAATGAATACTTCATTTGTAATGAACGCTTTGCAGTGAATACTTTGTAATGAATACTCTAAAGATCTTAATGGGAGTGCAGGGAATAAAAAGTACACTACTGTTTAAAAATGTGTAATCACCATTGAAAGGTTTCACTGTTCTCAATAATATAAATCCGGTTTTGTTAGATACATGTATACAGTGATCCAAATATGATGCTTATATTCTACAGATTTCAAACAATGTGTAAGAAGCTACGCTGTTGGTATTTGTGCCAGATCTGACAGCTTTTGTTATCATTCTCATTTGTTGCTTTAACATCTGGCCATACAGCAGTTTACATCTTACATCAAAAGAGTCACTTTTAATTCATGTGGGGCAACAATTACTTAAAAATAGAGTTCTAAGATTCAGACTGAACAGGTTTAGAAATCACATTTCTAATGTTGAGGAAGCGTGTCCAAATCAATAATCTACCATAGCTAGTCTACCGTTTTAGCTAAATAAAAAAATACTTTTAAACTAGCAAACTACTGTCGGGTAAAAAAAATAGTAATAGTTCTATCATCCAATTTACTCTTGGCTAAATGTAACTACCAGCTTTGATTGAACTAACTTCAGTAAAACCTCAATGTTCTCAAATCTGCACTGAATGCCATGCTCATTAACACCTTATGACATGAGGGTAACTATACTATGCACTACAGTAAACATACAACTAAGTAGGGTACAAAATATGTACTATCCTAGGAGACAGAGGTTGGTGTAGTGTAGTGGTCACCAAACCCTGCTCCTGGAGATTTACCTTCCTGCAGCCTTTAGCTCCAACCTGTTAGAAATTCGACAATAAGTGTCAGGAGACTGGAGCTTCAGCATTGACTGGAGTTTATTTCCACATACAGAGTATGGGTATAGCATGGTCGATCAACAGCCAATCAGCAGGATCAGGAGTCAAGACTAACAAGAATATTTTAGAAGAACCTTATATACATTGAAAAACTAAGGAGGGGGAAGGAGGAACAAAAGGATTTTGAGGAGGGATAAGGAGGGGTTGTAGACAGGGACATGAATAGGGATGTAAGCGGTAGAGATAAGTGGGGGGTGGTGATGGTATCACCTTAAGGTTGTGAGATGAAGGGTCATTTAAATACAAAAAGAGGGAGGGGCAATGTGAGAGTGTGAGAGGTATCACCACTTCGGCAAGCAAAAGACCATTTACTAGAACTCTACAAATAAATGATAAACATGGTTAAGATTATAAGAAAATAACAGATACAGGAGAACATACAAAAAGAGAATTACATTAGAAAGGAAAATAACATATGGTGACAATATTGTTTCTCAAACCCTAATCAACCCCAAGTACTTGATTAGCTGAATGAGGTGTGTTAGTTTTGGGTTGGTGGTGAAAAGTGCATCTCCAGGAGAAGTTGGAGGTTGTTTATCACTGGGGCAGTAGGTAACATTCTAATATTGTAATTCTTGGCTTTATAATGACTTTACTTATAGCAGCTTTTCTCTAACAACTCTGATTACACTTGTGTATTCAGCTAGCAGAGATCCAATACCAATACCAGTAGATTATTTCTTCTTTAAATATTACTAAGATTTAAAATGTGCTGTTTTCAATGAAAACACTTCACTCAAGATGAGTATCTAGAACTAGGTTATCATTGTCAATGAGCATCTAAAAGTAGGCCTCAGACACTAAAACCCGCAGATAGAAATACACAATGTGAATATGTGCCATTACAGGATAGATTTGTTACAGGATATGATCAGATTCATTCCCTTTTTCCATAATCAATCTGTATCAGCGCCATCTCTTACTAATTTTGCATGCTAAATGGTGTTTGGCTACACTGCTGCCAAAGTGAATTGTAAAAACCAACTCAGTTTGTGTTGGCTTTGTTTTAGCCTACACAGCATGGTCTAGCATAAATAATGCTACCCACCACTAGGAATACATTGTAAGTATTTCCTATCTCAGGCAGCCAAATTCCACTTTCTCCTCTACGCTCTTAGCTAAAAGGGATCTATAGAATGTATGCATATGACTTATAATAACAGCAGAACCATTTTTGAATAGAATAGAATCATTCTTTCAAAACCACGCATAATAAGAACCATTTAAAATTCAACTTTGACCAAACAGTCCTGGTCATTTTAAGCACCTTTCATCAGAACATTTCAAAGACTACGTGTCCAACAAAACATAATGACTACTGCCCTCTCTAAAACATCTTCTGATTTGTGGCAACATCACTGTGTACCTGGTGGGGCAGGTATGTTTCATCACAACTTCCCATTACCCTCACCCATCATAAAATGAAGCTAGCTCAGAGATCCTCCCTGATACTATGACAGGGCTCATAATTCTACATCTAATTGTTGTTTTTACTAAAGAACACATTTTTAAAGGGTTGAATAGATCTCAGAGATGTTCAAACGTTGATTCATGTGAGTTTAAGTCAGGTCTTAAGTCTCTAGAATGGAGTCCAAGTCTCGAGGCTTTAGCAGAGAATTTGTTCATCTCATTATTAGCTGCAGGCATTGCATTTTATATAAGTAAACTGCTTAGAAAAACACTTCAAGTAACAAGCTGTTTATTACAGAAAACACCTCTGAAACATTCAGTAAATGCAGTGTTAGACTAAAGAGACTAAACAACTTAAAACATTTGGTTAGCTTTTAGGTTACATAGCATGTAAGCCAGTTGGTGCAATAGCTAATCCAGCTGAAACTAATAAAATTTAAAGGAATATGATCTGTAACTTAATAAAACTTCAACTAGATTAACTGACAACTTCAGTTAATAGCAACTGCACTGACTAACATACCTGCTATACACTTGCTAGCCAACAGTTTCAAGTTTTGTCTTTTAGACATCACATTGACTGTTAGTGTTTCATTCTGTCCATTAGACCGAAGGTTTTTCCTATGAAAGGCTTTTTATAAGTAGTACATGATGCTGCTGTGGGCTACAAGATAAGGGCATTACAGTAATGATTGCTCATAGTCATAGTAAAGTCACACATGCAAGGTTGGAAACAAAAGATTGTATTTATTTAATGCATTAACGCTGGCTGCCCTGATTCTCAGGCTGAAATTTTACAAGCTGTAAGTCTCAAGTCTGCGTCAAGTTGCGAGTCAGAGTAGAGTCAAACGTCAGTCAACATATGTAACTTGAGTTCCCATCTCCAATACACAAAACGGGTTTCTACTTCAAATTCTCTTTCCATCTGGAGAAAATAGTTTGTGTTCAAAAATATATGTTTCAGGAGATGACAGCGATTTGTGCTAGAGCACGCATTATGAGGCCACTTCACACATACACAGTGAGAAGCACTGAAAGGCATTGAAGGATCGCCGATTTAGGATGAGTGTAAGGTGGTTACACACTGGCCTCAGCTGTGCTCTCTCTGCTTGTCAAACAAAAGCCAAGGTGCCATCGTGTTGATGCTGATTGTTAGAGACTGGGTGGGATGTTTTCCAGCTGTCAGTCAAGCTGTTGCTAGTAACCCACAGGGCCTACATCCAGCAAGTGTGTCAGGAGCAAGAGCTGCTGCGCTAGGATTAGATTTACCTCAGTCAGTGCTGCCCGTCTTAGTCTCTACAGCAGTTTTGTTTAGGCCTCATTTCTCTCCAGGGCTTACTCTTACTGCCTGTACTACAAAGAGAGGTCATGTAGAGGCTGAAAGAGGTGAAAACAACAACCATTTCATTATAGACCTTTCAAGTAAGTAAGGAAAGTCTATTGTTACGATCATGGTTGGATTTTCTTAGTTAACCCTTTCACAGCAGCCTTAAAATACAATTACGGCACCATTCTTGCAATGCCCGTGGAATCCGGTCATTTGTATAAATGTATTAACATTCATTACATTCCATTTTCAAATTTGTTATAACATTAACAAATATTTTATTCATATTTTTAAATAAAAACTGTTCTGGAAATCATAAGTCAGCTGAATTTGTAATAACAAGATAACAAGCCTTGTTATATGCAGTGTCCCTGATAGCATAGCCCCTGAAGCTTTAGCACAGCCAGAAAGCCACCGCTGAATCAGCTAAGTAATAATAGATAAGTGCTAACATTAGCAGTGTAAGCTCATAAAAATGTTTTAGTAATTATGTCCGAAGACCCCTGGCTAATATACTTGCCAAACCAAAAAAACATTCAAAATGCAATGTTAGATAAAAGTAATAAATTACAGGCTATTAAAGACGATATCAACAGACCTGATTATAAAAATGTCCTTGGCCCATTAAACAAAGACGAGGTTTAGCTTGTGTTAATATTGCCCTAGACAGCTTAAGTGTAAATGTATATTGGCAAGCTAAAGCTTTACGAACAAACAATGTTTGCCCGAGCAGCTACGTCCGCGCGACTATCCTGCATCCAAGGCTGAAAAATAAATGATAGGGATTTTCAGATTTGAATGACTTCACTTTCAACAGTGCAGCGCACTGGATGATCCTGAGCTATGTTTCCTAAACGGTAATAGATTGTACCCCAGGGTAGGAAATCTTCTCAGTGCAAATTGTTCCATATTTGGCGCTCACAGTGTTCTGACGAGGCCTCTCTATGTTCTCTGTAGAAACTGAAGGCTGTGAAAGACTTGTCACTAAAAAAATGGGCCACAGTCCTGTAAAGTGGGCCATGGTACTTTATAAAAAGCAGCAAAGTAAACGGTGGGCTTTGCATAGGAAAATATTAAGATGAATTGAAGTAGAAGTGGTGATTACATTTAAGCACATTATGTTCTGTTCTGAGTGTAGACATTCTTAATGTGGGTATTTAATAAAGAGCCGGTCACATAAAGATGCTGCTTTTTATAAACTCTAAAAAGATTTGATTACAATCAAAGTTCCTCAGTTGGTAGGCGATACAGTGGTCACTGATACAGTGAGGTCTTCAACTCTGGTTCTGTTGATCCACCACCCTGGACAGCCAAAGCACCTGACACTAATATGCAGATGCTCCTGCAGGCTTTAATTAACTTGATCAGGGGAGCTAAATTCTCCAGGGTGGTACATCACCAGCTGGGTGATTAGCCCTGGTGTATACTATTCATAAATTTGAACACCTATCCAATGGAATTGATCCACTTAATCCAGCTGGTCTAATTAATGAAAAAAATGACATCACTAACACAGAGTAAGATTTGAATGCAATGTCAAACCCTTTTTCTACAGTTATAATTTGGTTATTTATTTTAGACTTACTATTTAAGACTTGTTATAGAGAAACTACAATGGCCCAAAAATATTAACACTTTAACCATTTAATCAATGGTAAACATTCATTAACTTTTTTAGATTATTCTTTAAAATGGTTAGCAAAATGATATTTGTTTCAACAGAAAAACACTTTGAGCACAGTATCAGACTGATGGTAGACTGTGGAGAAAGCATGGAGAAAAATTCCAACCAGACTGTACTAAGTGCACTGTAAAGCAGTTAGGTTGGTTTGACATTTGTGTCCTAACAGAACGAATATCATACATTTTTAGGAATGGCACAAATATCCAAATACTTTTTTGGGTACACCGTATTATTAACTATTATGAAACTAACATGTAATATGTAATCCTGGGACTGGCAACACATGGCTCCAGAATTACATTTTTAGGTAAAAATAAAATAATCCTCCTTTGCAGTAAAATAAAGCTCTGCTGATCATTCTAACACTGTGTTAAAAATAAATGGTCTTAGAAGCTGGAGCTAATATAGCTTATAACTGTTTAATCTGCAAAAAAACTCACTGAAACACTAAAAAGTCACAAAGCTTCTCTTTCACCAGCATCTTGTTTGAATTTGAGTTCCACCTTAAATGGTACAGCAGTTACATTCTGGCACATCAGGCACAATTTAGGGTGAAATGGAAAAATCTGAAGCTGGTAAATGAGAAGCTGACTAACAAGAAAATATTCTACTTTTGTTTCCTGTTGGAGATGTGAGAAAACCGGCTCTGTGCTAAACCTTAAAGAAGAACACAGCAAGTCTGCATTTTCATTTATATTTTTATCCTATACTATATTAGCACATACTGAGCCATATTTACAGCCAAGATGGTAAAATGGATATAAAATCTTTTGGCTCACCAAGGTGGTTTAATTTTTGTTGAAAGGACAAAACGGCTCTCATTTGGTTTGCCAACCCCTGCCCTAATCTTATTAAGATTATAAGAACTAGTGCAGCTGCATGTTTTAATCTCAACATATTTCTGGAAATTTTAATGCACACTTACTATGCATTTGCTGAAAAGGCCCATGTGGCTGCAAGTTTTCATCTCAATCAAGCACAAGGACACCAGGTTTCACTTTTTTAATAATTTAGTCTCAAACTACAAACAACTGACACTGTTACAGTGAGGGGAAACAAGTATTCAGATTTTTTTTAAATATTGAATATACTTCCTGTTCATGTATTCATTCAAAATATACACACACAAGATCCTTTGCTTTTGTGCTTAAAATACAAACAAAAAGTATGTTTTCATAAACATAAAAAAATGTAAAAAAGGACAGGGAAAATGTATTTAGAAACTAAATAACTAAATAAATAAATGATACATAAATCAAGTTTTAGACCATATGGAAGTGGAACATTAATGGAACCACAGCTAATCGTTCCCAAACGGGGGCATGCAAGATTTGTGCTTTCATATTAATCAAAAGGTGTAAGAGTTGCAGGCAAATCTGAGCTATTTTGGAAAAACATACTCTTGTCGAATAAAACAAATACACAACTCTCTGCTAATAATTCACTTCATCATGTTTGGAGAAAAAAGGGTTGCATGTATGATCCCAAGAACACCACACTTTCAGTGAAGTACGAGGGTGGGAGCATCATGATATGAGCCTGCTTCTCTTCAAATGGTGCTGAGGTATATGTCTTCAAACAAAACATGAATGAATCAAAATAGCAGGAAATATTAGAGGATCAGTCAAGTCAAGAAACTGATCCTGAGGAGAAGACGAATGTTTTGACTACACAAAGACCCCCAATCATACAGCCAATATAACTTGAGATAACTTGATTCTAAAAAAGAAGGTGTGTGGCCGATCTCCCAATTTGGATCCCACTGAAAAATTCTAGAAGATTTTGAAAGTCCATCAGGAGGACATGATGCACCAAAACAAAACAAAATAATGCTGCAGTGCTGCTAATAATTTCTTGCTGTTGAAAGTCTAAACAATAAGTAATAATACTAGTACTAATAATTTGTGATGTCTTATTAATACATACATTTCTGTTCATATTTATAAGCACAAAGTCAAACCACATTTGCATTTTAAAAGGACACTGAATTCAGCAAATGAACAGAAATTGTACACTAAAATTGGCAGAAAATGCAAATATCTCAAATAACAAAAACATAAGTGTCTGAATATTTGTTTCCCTCTATTATATATGAGGTGTGCTCATGCTTTGTTGGAATGACAACCGGCAAACCACACTAGTTCTTGAATAAGACTGGAGACCCCTGGTTTAAAAGGTTAATTCTAACTGGCTCCTAATAGTTTTCCTTCTTGATTAGCAACCTTACTATTTTGGCAGCAGAATTCCTGTGCATCGATATTAAGAGCCTCCACTTACTCCACTAATCTGTAAATAATGGCTTGCAGAGAGAGAGGAATGTAGCGATCGTTTCCTCCTGGTACTGGAGAAGAATTTGGGCACCCAGGTGGAGTCACTGCTTCACCCCCTCACTGATTGGGGGAAAGTAGATCATCCTGTATAAACGCCTACTCTACTAATAAAGACTGATTTCCCATGAGTCCCCCAGATGAAATGAGAGCTGGCAGTACAGGAAGTGATTAAAGTGCAACTGCCTACAAAAAAGCCGGGTACAATGTAAACGTGTAATTACTTCACGCACTTAAAGAAAAACAGGCTTATGTAAAAGTACTTGAGGACGGTCACAATAGAACCAGCTCTGTTATCATTTCTAATATCTCTGCTTCCTCCCTGAGATAATAGATGTTATCTATACATGACATTCACCGCTCAAAATGTGACGAAAATAATGTAATGACGATTAATGTTGTCCGGACAACAGAAAGGTGTGCTACATTAGTTAATGTAGTTCCACAGCACACCTCACAAAGGCAGTGCGCCTTAGCCACAGCCCACCACACTGAACACCTTACAGGGAGGGAGAGGGAGAGGAAACTAGGGCACTGTTATCTGGCCCCATTTTTTCCAAGCCAGAGCAGAGATCTGTGGACAGCGAGCAGCAGTGAGGAGGCTGTGAGTTTCCGTGTTGAGTTTTTTTTTTCCAGTTGCATCAAAACAAGGTGTATAGATTCTTTGAATTACAGTAGACTTTGCACATAAAAGAATAACCTACAGCCAGGTTTAAGTGAGCTTGTCCCACCACAATGCTGGAAGATAAGAAGACCAAGGTGAAGATCACTTTCCTGGTCATCCTGGTGGGCATCTCGTCCATGCTGGCCGCCGTGGTGACGGATCACTGGGCAGTTCTAAGCCCCAGGGTGGAGAAGCTCAACACCACCTGCGAGGCAGCCCACTTTGGGCTCTGGAGGCTGTGCAAGAAGAGCATCTTCATTGTGGAGGAAGACCCTCAGGGCAAAAGCTGTGGCCCCATCAGCCTGCCTGGAGGTAAGTTTACAGAGTTTTTCACCCCATTCACAGCATGGATAAAGTCTACTTGTGCTACTTTAGCTCAGGGCAAGTCAGTAGACATTAGTGGCAGAATTACCAGAAAACAGCAATCTTCATTTGAAGTGGAGCAAAGGTCAATCAGTGAGAAGAGAAAGTGGTCTACAGAGCAAAACAGGCTGAGGCAGCTCTCTTCACCTTTCTGTAAGGTCCAGGCAACAGGTTAACTGAACTCGCACCAATTTCCTGTACATGATGTCATGTATGTAAAAGAGATACCTTGAACTCTTGTATTGGTAGACATTTGAGTGCAGATAAATTGAAAGCAGATGGATCTGCTTATGAGAGTTAGATCATCTCATTATCCTTTATGGGACTCCGGGGAAGAAGCGACCTCATTGTTATATCTCAGTTCACAAGCCTGGATAAACGATAGAAGAAAGAGCAAGAAAGCAATGGGCAAGGTACAACCGGGACTGATCTAGACAAGAGTATGTGTTGTTCTTGCTATGTTAAATTAAGATTGACAAGAGAACCATTTCTGGGCTTGACAGCATGATACTCTAAAAAGATAAAGGTTCCTAAATGGTTCTTATCTTGAAATACACTTCTAGAAACTTTTAAATAATGTGGGATCTTTAAAGCTTAAAAAGCTCTACACACCTGCATATCTCACATATAACAATGGTTCTTCAAAGAACCATCATTCTAAAGGTTCTTAGGGAACCAAAGTGGTTCTTCTATGGCATCTTTATTTTTGAAAGGCCCATATCGTGGAAGACCATGGACATGGAAGACCAAATCTTCCTTAATTTAAAAAAAAAAAAAAAAAAAAAAAAAAAAAATCAGTTTGATGTACGATGTGAAAAAACCCTGCCAAAATGCCATGTAAGAGTTTTACCCTGTAGATAATTCCCAATGTTAACTTATTTTCAATTATTTTTAAAAAATCATTAAAAAAACGTGGGTGTTGAAACGTTTGCAGCCTATACCAGCTTGGGCCCAATCATTCACACTTAAGTTATAATAAACTGACTTGGCACAAATTTTTTTTAATGAGGTGCATCACAGAAAACAAATCAGAAGTTATTTACACGTATCGGTCTTAAAAGCAGAGCAACAAAATACAGCCAGTCTCATTCTAAACGATGAAGAGAGGTTGGAAATGGTCATTTATAAATGAAGTATGACTGTTTTAGCTACATAAACCAGCACAAACATAAGTATACACTTGGGGGGGTGAAGCTGTTGATTTCAGGTGGAAAGAAAAATGCTAGGCTTCTATAGTCAGAGTAACACAAGCATTGATTTCAGTAATGAATAAATGGCAGGATAAATGACTGGGCTGAGAGACAGAGTACAGATGAGACATCTGATGACTATATCAGTCTTTCTGTCCAGAGTGTTAAGCAATGCACTGTTTGAACAGTAATGTACACCCTCTGTCACTCCTCAAAGGTGATAAATGGAGAAATCACATACTTCTTGTATGCCACAGTGGCTGCAGGGTGTAATGGAGCGAGCCCCTGTGCTCCGGTGAATGTGCTGGGTAGACGTCCCTCAGGGCACGGCCCAAACATTAAACCATAACAATGGCAGCTGCCTCTTAGAGGGCCACAGCCGCTGCCCTATTCTACCCAACCATGGGCAGGTCCCCCAGGAACTTTCCAGGGGTATTGTATTTTTCTTTCTTATGTGGCCAGATCTCAGGGTGCACTCAGGATTTATCTTTAGGTTTCATGTTTTTCATGGTCAAAAGAATTTCAGTGATTTCATAAACTAGAACAATACCCTTCACCCAGTCCATACTGACCATATATGGAAACTAACCTGTAAACACAGCCCGTTTTGAACCTGTTTTTGTGAAAGGCATAATGTGTTCTCCGGCCTCCATGAACCCTCCATTTCCTATTTACCCAAAAAGAAATGTTGCAACAAACTACCCATCCTGGTAAGACGTAACATTGCTAAGTATTTATAGCACATTTTAAACAATTTAAAGTAGACAATCTGCTTCTCTTCTGCTTTTCACTCATCCTGTATTAATACAGTGCTCGGAGATTTATAAATGGGCTGGTTGCACCAAAATGTCTTCACTTAACTTACTACTCACTACTGGCATCTTGCCAACTGATGCTGCCAAAATAAAAAAAAAAGCATTAATAATTTAATTAACAGTAAAACCCACATATTGATTAAATTATACAGACACATTACAGCTAACAGTCACATTAAGGGATAAATATTTTCACAGCTCAAGTTAAAAATGAAGGAAAAAAGTGAACTTAGTCAGAGTTCAGAAGGTCAGCACACAGCAGAACATAGTTTCTCGACCATTCCGAGCTGCGACTATCCAGAGATGCGCTGTTGTCCACTCTTGGTCGGAAGATTCTATAACCCCAGTTCCAATGAAGTTGGGATGTTGTGTAAAACATAAATAAAAACAGAATACGATGATTTGCAAATCCTTTTCAATTTATATTCAATTGAATACACTACAAAGACTATATATTTAATGTTCAAATGGATAAACTTTATTGTTTTTTGCAACTATTCACTCATTTTGAATTTGATGCCTACAAAACATTCCAAAGAAGTTGGGACAGGGGCATGTTTACCACTGTGTTAGATCACCTTTCCTTTTAACAACACTCAATAAGAGTTTGGGAACTGAGGACACTAATTGTTGAAGCTTTGTAGGTGGAATTCTTTCCCATTCTTGCTTGATGTACAACTTCAGTTGCTCAACAGTCCGGGGTCTCCGTTGTTGTATTTTGTGCTTCATAATGCACCACACATTTTCAATGGGAGACAAGTCTGGACTGCAGGCAAGCCAGTCTAGTATCCACACTCTTTTACTACGAAACCACGCTGTTGTAACACGTGCAGAATGTGTCTTGGCATTGTCTTGCTGAAATAAGCAGGAACGTCCCTGAAAAAGACGTTGCTTGGATGGCGGCATATGTTGCTCCAAAACCTGTATGTACATTTCAGCATTAATAGTACCTTCACAGATGTGCAGGTTACACATGCCATGGGCACCAACACACCCCCATATCATCAGAGATGCTGGCTTTTGAACTTGCGCTGATAACAATCCGGACAGTCCTTTTCCTCGTTGGCCCGGAGGACACGACGTCCATGATTTCCAAAAACAATTTGAAATGTGGACTCGTCAGACCACAGGACACTTTTCCACTTTGCGTCAGTCCATCTCAGATGAGCTCGGGCCCAGAGAAGCCGGTGGCGTTTCTGGGTGTTGTTGATATGTGGCTTTTGCGTTGCATGGCAGACTTTTAACTTGCACTTGTAGATGGAGCAGCAAAGTGTGTTCACTGACAATGGTTTTCTGAAAAGTTCCTGAGCCCATGTGGGAATATCCGTTACAGAATTATGTCGGTTTTTAATGCAGTGCCGCCTGAGGGATCGAAGGTCACGGGCTTTCAATGTTGGTTTTCTGCCTTGCCGCTTACTTGCAGAGATTTCTCCAGATTCTCTGAATCTTTTGATGATATTATGGACTGTAGATAATGAAATCCCTAAATTCCTTGTAAATGCATGTTGAGAAACATTGTTCTTAAACTGTTGGGACTATCTGCCTCACCCCATCCTTGCTTGTGAACGACTGAGCCTTTGAGGGATGTTCCCTTTATACCCAGTCATGACACCTGTTTCCAATTAACCTGTTCACCTGTGGAATGTTCCAAACAGGTGTTTTTTTGAGCATTCCTCAACTTTCCCAGTCTTTTGTTGCCCCTGTCCTAATTTCTTTGGAACGTGTTGCAGGCATCAAATTCAAAATGAGTGAATATTTGCAAAAAACAATAAAGTTTATCCGTTTGAACATTAAATATCTTGTCTTTGTAGTGTACTCAATTGAAATATAGGTTGAAAAGGATTTGCAAATCATCGTATTGTGTTTATTTATGTTTTACACAACATCCCAACTTCATTGGAATTGGGGTTGTACTTACAGCCCACACCAAATAACTTTTCTACAGTCGTAAAATTTAATTTCAGCTTTTGTGTTTACAGTGAGCACACCAGCAGTAAACAACAAAGCAAAGCCATAACATAGCGATATCCAATGCTGAAATCTCTTCTAAACCAGTGCTTCAATAATCCTCCCTATATAACCTATGTGGTATGTTAGCATCAAGCTAGCAGGATTAGCTTGGCGCTTTATCTGATTTTGATGTCAATTGTAGCTTAAATAGCCATTTTAAGCCCGTAATAGGCATGTAAGTAACATTCTTTACTTTTCATTTCTAAATTTAACTAACCCATTTTTTAAGGCTTGAACGTTAAGTGTAAACTTTAGCTTTCTAGCGTTAGCCTGTTAGCTTTCTGCTACCCTGTCAGCCTACTCTACTACGGGGGAATATATCCAGTGTTAATCAGTTTAATAGAGTCTGTTAGAAACAACCAGTGATGTTCAATTGGCAGTTCCTAATCTGGTTGCATTTTATGGGTTATTCAACACTTCAAGGAATCCTTACAAAGCTACATTCACATGTCCGATTAAGCTCTGCGCTTTATGTGCTCGTGGCATCGCCGTTCATACCTAATTTTACCTTGACTCTGCTGTAGTGACAGCCACAAAGTGCACAGTGTCACAGAAACGCCTCAGAAACCTAATGGGACAAAACAATAACTTAAAATACAGTGGTGACGTGAAAAATAAGCTGGATAACATGGACATTACCTGGGGAAGGACGTATCTGCGGACTGTCGCCTTCACAGCACAACAAAAACAACCGCTTACGTCGCTAACGGCTGGCTGCTCTGTGGGCGTCGCTAAAATACGGGTCAGTTCAATAAGTTCAGCTGTCCGAGTAATAGTTTTAGGCTAGTTGTGTGCTCAGATGAAACGCAGGTGAGAAAGTCGTAATATTCTCTTTTTTAAAGTGAACTAATATAAAACTCTCCACAAGCTTTCTCCTCCGTCTTCTGTCTGACCTTCGCTTGTAGTTTAAATGTGGACATGACACGCAACTTTTACACTTTATCAATCTGATTGGCTGCTCTGTGAAACTCGCTCCTCATTTACATAAAGTGGAGAAAAACTGTTTTTTACCGCTCCCACAATCCCTCGCGCTGCCGCCTGTCGACATAGAAATGTGGCTAAGAGAGGAAAAACGGCAGTCGCCATTGTATGTAAATACAGCATTAAACACTTGTTTACGTTGCTAGTTCTGCTTCTGCTTGTTCAAACACACTTTTAACAATAAATTGTCTTTAACGCTGGAGTTAATGTAGTCTGTAACTGCTAATTCACGCTTTAACCCTGAAAGTTGGCACGCAGACTGCTGGTCCTCACAGCAACGCAGACAACAACCTCACTTAGCTAGTTAGTAGCTAGCTAACGAAAACCATTTGCATTCATAAGCAGTCCAGCTGGTTTCCTGATGCGTTTAATCAGCAACGTGAAACTGTCAAACACTAAAATGTGAAGCTGAAGTCAGATACTCACTCACTAGCTTTTGGTTTGAATTTTTGCTGTTAGCTACATTCTGGAGCCTCAGGCACCGTTGAAGCTGAAACAAGAAGCTGGTGAATGTTTAGCTCACTTCAGCCTTGTAAAAATATTGAACGTTGAGAGACATTTTACAAGAAAATATTTTACTTTTGAGGAAGTTTCCTGCCAGAGATGAGAGAAAAGCTTAAAGCAAAGCAAAGTGAGTCTGTTTTTTCATTCATATGTTATTTTTTAGCCTATACTAGACTAGGACATTAACACATACTGGGACATATTTACAGCCAAGATATTAAAATGGACATACAATGTTGTAGCTCCCAAGGTGGTTTGTTTTTTCTTAAAAGGACAAAATGGCTCTTTTTTTAACATTTCTGTTTTCAAGTCACTTTTTCAAAATGTATGGGAATGCTTGCAAAACTAGATTATTTATAGTGGTTATAATCAACGACAAAGGAGAAAAGGACAGGAATTTGAATTTATGCCAGCTAGACCACAAAGTTACACCCGTTTTTTTGTTTTTTTCATTCAGCTTATGAATTTAATTAATGCTTCCAACTTTGAGGGAACAGTTTGAGGATGGCCCCTTCCTGTTCCAACATGACTGCGCACCAGTGCACAAAGCAAGGTTCATAAAGACATGGATGTGAGCAAGTTTGGTGTGGAAGAACTTGACTGGCCTGCACAGAGTCCTGAGTCCAGCTTATTCTGGGAGTTATGCCCAGAAAGTTACAAACAGCGTAAGTCCAGGTGTAAGCCCTGTTAGTGCAATGAGCCCTTGGTGTGAAATTTTATTTTCTTACCTAAAAATCTGGTTTTGTTAGGTATATATGACAGAGTTTCATCTGAAGACTTCCAACTCTCATTCAGGAGGGTGGTGAATGTTTACACTGGTAACATCAGCCTTGGAGCTTATTTACTGGGTGTGTTACAACTCTCCATAATCTTGCTCATCAGGACTTACAGAAAGGCTTCTTATATTACCATTGCAGAAACAGGCCTGTATATTACCCTCTATGGATCTGGATCTATGCTCAAGTTTTTGCCACAAATTCAGAACTCAAAAAGGCCAGAACCCTCCAGTTTTCCTGAACTCAGAACTCAGGAAGTACAAGTAAGCAGATCAAACAGTCTGGCTTTTGGAATACAGGAACCTTTAAAACAAGCAAGCTATGTATTTGTATTTGGTCCAGCCAAGCACTACACCCCCTGGTTTAGGTCATTTACTCACATTAAGTACTGATTAGTTCAATCAGGTGTTTGGCACAGAACCCAATTGGCGCCACTGATTCCGAATGCTCCTGCAGTTAAGGGTCAATAACGATGCTGGAGCCTTGCAGATGCCTCAGAACCCAGCAGGTTTGGAGGGGGAAACTCCCAGCAGGCCAGGTGTGATCAATTTCACACCCGCTCAGCATCCGCATGGCCTGGAGGAGGCTTGGTTCTGATAGCCTCTTCTGCCGCACGGATGAAGCCATGAGTAAACACGTTAGCACTTAAGCAGTCACTTTCCCCCTACTTCACACTTACTCACGCACTTTCATGGCTGCACTCCCAGAGCTGCCTCCAACTGAGACAGGCTCTACTGTCTGACTGTGTATGGCTGTGTATAAGAGAGCAAGAGAGAGTGAGCAAAAAAGAATGAGAGAAACTCAGAAAAGAAAGAAAATTAAAGAAAAGTTAATAAAAGAAGGAAAGGAAAAATGAAAATGAATGAAAGTGAGTGAAAAAGGAAAAGGTTTTCAGAATCTCCCTAGAAACCTATAGGTAGCACTTAATGAGATGCCTGAAGAAGAGTCAACAAGAATGATGGAGCACCAAGAAAGAAGGAAAGAAAGGAAGGAAGGAAACAAGAAAAGGAACAAAAGAATGAAGGAAGGAAAGAAAGAAAGGAAGGAAGGAAGGAAAAACAAAGGAAGGAAAGTAAGTGAAGCTCCTTGATTGCTGCAATAAAACCACCCAAAGAAGAGTCAACAAGAATGATGGAATGAAAGAAAAAATGAAAAAAAGAAAGGAAGGAAGGAAAAGGAAGATAGGAAGGAAAGAAACGATAGGAAGGAAACAAAGAAGAAAAGAAAAGGAAGGAAAGAACAAAAGAAAGAAAGGAAGGAAAGTAAGTGAAGCTCTTTCATTGCTACAATAAAACCACCCAAAGAAGAGTCAACAAGAATGGTGTAATGAAAGAATGAAAAAAAGGAACATAGGAAGGAAAGTAAGAGAAAGGAAAGGAACGATGGGAAGGAAACAAAAAATAGGAACGAAAGAAGGAAGCAAGGAAAGAATGAAAGAAAGAAAGGAAGGAAAAAAGAAAGTAAGGAAAGAAAATCGCTTTGATCGCTTCCATAAAACTACCCAAAGAAGAGTCTTCAAGAATGATGAATCACTTAGAAAGAAAAAAAGAGTATAAAAGAAAGAAAATATAAAATAAAGAAACCAAAAAATGTTAATAAAAGAAAGAAAGGAAGGATGAAAGTGAATGAAAAAGGGGCAATGTTTTCAAAGTCTCCATAGAAACCTAGATGACACTTAGAGACACCTGAAGAAGAATCTACAAGAATGATGTCCACCCAGAAAGAAAGTTTTAAATGCTCCAGTGAAACCAAGAAGGTAATGCCTGAAGAAACACCTGAAGAAGAGTCTACTAGAATAATATTCACCTAGAAAGAAAAAAACAAAAGAAAGAAAGTCTTCCTCCAGTGAAACACTTGGAGGTGATGCTTAAAGAGACACCTGAACAAGAGTCTATAACAATGAAAGACCACCTACAAAGAACAAAATGAAGAAGGAAAGAAAGAGAGGCGAAACTCTTTGATTCCTTCAGTGAAACACTTAAATGTCAGGCTTAAATACTCCTAAATAAGAGTCAGTGACAATGATAGACAAATCCAAATAGAAAGAAAAAAAAGAGAAGAACAAAAGAAAAAAAATGGTGAAGTTCTTTGAATGCTCCAGTGAAACCCAGAAATGAAGACTTAATAAAGGTACATGTGAAGAAGAGTCTATGAGAATGACAGGCTTTCTAGAGAGAGAGAGAGAGAACGAAAGAAAGGCTCTTTGAACCCTCCAGGAATGCCCTGAAGGTACTGCTTAAAGAAGACTCCAGTAGAATGATAGATCATCTAGCTCATATAGAGCACGAGTCAAGTACAGCAGTCACAATTGTACCCCTTTTTCCTCTGGAGGCTTGGCAGCAAAAGTTCTGCACAGGCCCCGGTGGAAGGCGCTTTGCTGGCGCGACCCAGATATTGCCTAACTTAGCAGCTTAGCTGCTTAAAAAGTGTCCTCCATTCACATTGACCCAGAATCCGACGGTCATTCTGCACATGGACAAAAGAGGACACTCCTGTCTTCGTGAGCTTTGGCTTTACCTTTAGCAGAGGCCAGCAAAACACAGAGAGCTAACAGTCAGACAACTGAAGCGCCCTGAGATGTGTGCATGTGTGTGTACACCGATTCCAAGGGTGGTGTGGGGAGGGTGGGTGGGGGGGGTGGGGTGGGGTGGTTAATCAAGAACTAAAAACCTAACGTGACAGCCACTGCAACCTAGTAATTGACTTCCTCCCTGGAATAAGCGTTTCCATTAACAAACCTGCAAGGTCAATGATACGGCCCAAAATGTTATTTTCAGCTCCCTGTTCCTCACTCGTCTGAGTCAGGGAAGCCACCCAGCTGGTTTCGCTTGCTTTGGACTTCATCCGCAGCCATTCCTGTACACAGATCTGACTACACACAGAACAAGGCACAAGACATCAGGTCCGAAAATGCCAGAGTTGTCAGCAGCGGCCCTTCAATCTGCCCTCTGACTGACACGAGATCAGTGGCTTCGTGTCTCTGACTGAGAGAAGGAGGAGAGACAGGGCTGCTGAAGCAGGGACAGCTGAAGAAGAGCACAGAGATATCAGAGGCATCCAGTGCATGGGAAACAGCATGCTGCAGACTGATCATGGCAGATATCGCACAGGGGTTTGATTGCAAATCTTCAAATCAGGAAATTAGAATTCTATGAGAATTCTAATTTTGCCAAAAGGATCAGTACACAAGTACGTTTTTTACTGGACGTCATCATAATGGTTATAGCGAATTATTTTACCAAGAGTTGTGGTTCTAAGATCAGATTGGCTGAGACATGTTTATGTTTCTAAAATACTCCATATAGATACAGCACTGCGCAAAAGTCAGAGACCAGCCTTAATTTATTCAATTTCCAGTCAAAACAGCCATTAAGTACAAGTTATTCCGTTTCCAAGATATATCTCTGAGGGAGATATATCTCTAGAGAGAGAAGAGAAAATCAAGGTCCACTTTTGCTTCAGACCTGAAACATTCACAGGTGTTTCTTTCCACTGTGAGAAGACCCCTTGGTGTAGGAAGGATGTTGACAAAAAAGAAGAAAATTTGCAGGAGAACACAAACTGGTGAGCAGCAAAAAATGATGCAACCAACCTCTAAGACTGAACTTTGGAGGTGTGAAAAAATATCCCTTTGAAACTGAAAGACAGTCTCCTGAAAGGAATGAATGGCAAAGGATGGACACATACTAAATATTTATATAAAAATATTATTTTATTATTTTCTTTCTAAAACTGAAAAATGAATAATGTGCACTTAATGGCTGTTTTGACTGGGATTTAAATAAATGAAGAATGGTCTGTGGTTAATGGAAAGTACTGTAGATGAAATCCTTGTGACATTGCTTTATTCTAACATTCTAAAATGAATGCAGTTACATAGCCACTTTCAATAGTCAATGGATTTTTACACACAGCTATAAAGAGAGTCCATGGAATTCCATTAAAAGGGACTTTCACTGATCGTTCATGCTATATGCATAATTCAATCAGTAAGATGTAAACAAAGTTATTCATAGTGGTTTAATGTGAAATTATGACAAACAAAACTGTTCATAGTGGTGGTGAAAAGAACTAGATGTCCATTTATAAAACCTTTATATTACAGTAAATGTCTGTAAATGCCAGAGACACGGTTTTATTGTAGTTTGGACATAGTTTTGGCTGAAAATATATTTTTAAAAATCCATTCATAGAAGAGACGTTCATGCAGGTAAGTAGTCCCCAAAGAAAATGTACATTTTCAGATTTTCCTCTGTTTTACAGTTGTCAACATTACATGTTAAATGTGCAGGTTCACTAGTCATTTTGGATAAAGTGGCTTTACTTTAACCTTTTCACATCAAACCAGTCTGAATGACTTTGTTGACTCTCTTTGATTGAAATACACTATAGTTCCAAAAGTATTCGCTTGTCTGTCCCTGACATCCCATTCTTAATTCATAGGGTTTAATATGATGTCGGCCCACCCTTTGCAGCTATAACAGCTTCAACTCTTCTGGGAAGGCTTTTCACAAGGATTAGGAGTGTGTTTATGGGAATTTTTGACCATTCCTCTAGAAGCACATATGTGAGGTCAGGCAGTGATGTTGGACGAGACCTGGCTCACAGTCTCCGGTCTAACTCATCCCAAAGGTGTTGTATCAGGTTGAGGTCAGGACTCTGTGCAGGCCAGTCAAGTTCTTCCACACCAAACTCGCTCATCCATGTCTTTATGAACCTTGCTTTGTGCACTGGTGCGCAGTCATGTTGGAACAGGAAGGGACCATCTTCAAACTGTTCCCACAAAGTTGGAAGCATTAAATTGTCCAAGAGCTCTTGGCCTGCTGAAGCATTAAGAGTTCCTTTCACTGGGACTAAGGGGCTGAGCCCAACTCCTGAAAAACAACTCAACACCAAACTTTACACTTGGCACAATGCAGTCAGACAAGTACCGTTCTCCTGGCAACCGCCGAACCCAGACTCGTCCATGGGATTGGCAGACAGAGAAGCGTGATTCGTCACTTCAGAGAACACGTCTCCACTGCTCTAGAGTCCAGTGACGGTGCTTCACACCATTGCATTCGACGCTTTGCATTGCGCTTGGTGATGTAAGGCTTAGGTGCAGCTGCTCGGCCAAGGAAACCCATTCCATGAAACTCTCTACGTTGTTCTTGAGCTCATCTAAAGGCAACATGAAGTTTGGAGGTCTGTAGCAAGTGACTCTGCAGAAAGTTGGTGACCTCTGCGCACTATGCGTCTCAGCATCCGCTGACCCCATTTTGTCATTTTACATGTCCTACCACTTCATGGCTGAGTTGCTGTCGTTCCCAATCACTTCCACTTTGTTATAATACCACTGACAGTCGACTGTGGAATATTTAGTAGCGAGGAAATTTCACAACTGGACTTGTTGCACTGGTGGCATCCAATCACGGTACCACGCTGGAATTCACTGAGCTTCTGAGAGCGACCTATTCTTTCACAAATGTTTGTAGAAGCAGTCTGCAGGCCTAGTTGCTTGGTTTTATACACCTGTTGCCATGGAAGTGATTGGAACACCTAAATTCAATGATTTGGATGGGTGATTAAATACTTTTTGCAATATAGTGTACATGGAAATTCAGCAAATTTTCTCTTAATGTTATGTTCATACCCTGATGTTCATGTTTCCCTTAGCAGACCCATGCTAGAACACATTTTGTTTCACACCTCTTCTCCCCCTCACTGTTCCACCCCAGAAGTTCCAAGTCCCACTGAGGCCCAAAAAATCCAGAAAATCCCCAGAAGTAAGGGCTTGTGATAGGAGCGGTCAAACATGGTTAATAAATGACGCCCTAAAAGCAGCACAGCAGACCCTTCTCTCAGTGTCCTCATTGAGCCTTAACTAATAACATAGCTAGGAGCAGCCTGTTGCTAGGTAACCTCCTCACAGCATGTTTCTCTCTGTCTCGTTCTGCCCCTGACGGAGGTTCTAGGTCCTGAGTAACAAACAGCTCCTCTGTTGCCCTGTCTGATTTCCCATCTCTCTTCTTCTCCGGACAGAACGAAGCTAGGGGTTGTTTTATGAGTTTAATCTAACAGTGAGGTGTCAGACTGTCTATACTCCTCCATAAGCAGACTACTGAGCTTTCCCCCACAGGACTCACAAAATGGAAGCATTATCTACAAGCTTTGGAGTGGCTGCTGGGCAGCTTTGTGGAGATGTGCGTGGGATTGTGTGCAGCCTTTTGGCCTTAATGGTAGAATTTAGTAAGTTTATAGAATTACTTCAAATATTCATTTGCCTTATCACATTCAGCTCTATTGTTGAAAAGGCAGATAGAAGAAAATAGAGACCTACAAAAAATATTTGATGAAGTTTGATCATTGACATCTTTACCAAACAGTGAAATCATTTGAATCATTAGTAGGTCCTGATTAAAATATATTTCCTCTGCTCATATATGTTAAGACTACCACTCAATTTAGATTCATGATCCACAAAAGAGCTTCTTAGATGACTACTCCACAACATTTGAAAAAATAATTTAATAATGCATCGTCAACTATTTTTAAACAACTTTAAAATATTAAAACTCTTAGATAGGATTTGATGTTGTAAAGTAAAGAGATTTGCAGCCTTACAGTCCAATATAAAGGTTATGCGAGGCCACAGCCCTATTCTTCACCTCTGAATCAAGCAGCAGATGTTTTGGGGGCAGGGTTTTGGTGCAATGTGGTGAAGTGTCGACACTGGTGTTTCAGTTTTCCTGGAAGGTGAAGAAGGTGATAAAGCAGGCTTCAAACTTTTCAGAGGTAAATATTCTTTCTAAAACAAAGGCATAGAAAAGAATCATAACTGTTGATGTACAATTACCATTCGTGTAGCTGGCATGGGAATAGTGATGGACTGAAACACTGTGCAGGGTTATTGGACCAAAATCAGCTACGCAGAAAGGTCATCAGAAAGTAACCTTTATCATGATCCCATCACAAAAGAAGAAATAAGTGCTGTGGACTGAAGTAAAAATGCAACACTGCAATCGCCAAAGGTATGATTGGAGCAGCATTTGATGAAAGGAACACTTTGCCAGCTCTAAGGCATGTTGGTGATCTGTTATGCTTTTGGTGTTGTTTGGCAACCAGTGGCCCAGGAAATGTTGTGGGGACAGAGGGGAAAAAAGGATTCTACTAAGTATCAACAAATCCTGGGAGCTAGTGTCCCACAATCAGTGAAAAAACGGAGAAAAATAGGTTTGACATTACAAAAAGACGATGATCCCAAACATACATTCAAATCATTCTTAAACTATTTAATAAAACAAAACAGATTAAGGTGAAACATGCAAAACAATGTCATAAGAAAATCTCCAAATCTTTTTTCATACTTTTTTTCCCCCCAAGGAAAAAAACCTTAACTTTGATGTAAATTAATAGCAAGAGTTTATTCCAGTTATTTTGGACTACCTCCATTGGTGTATCCATTACATCGTATTCACATAATATAAAAGATGGTGTTTTCAAATTGTTTAAAAAAAAACTAATACTTAAACTGGAAACAGGTTTACATGGTTTGCATATGACAGTGATGATAAGTAATCTGTATGAGTGCAATCACTTATGTGCTGCTGAGCACAGTCCACAGCAGTGTTTGCATTCAAACCTTATCTTGGCACGCTGTCAACAAAATGAAAATGCCTGCAGAAAATAAGTACACAGATATGCCCTCTGCCCCACAATGCGCTATATTCACAGTCGACCCAACCGACTAGCCTGAATACTTGGCTAGTGTCTGAGCTCCAGCATCGTTCTCTGGAGAAATGGCAGCGAGGCTCATTGGTAGTGCAAGTGCATCATAACGATGGGCTACTGCAGCACCTGCAACCCTCAGCTACAATCACTGTTTTCATCTCTTTTTGCAGTGAAGAACTGCTCCTACTTCAAACACTTCACATCAGGGGAGGAGGCCGAAGTGTTCGAAGTCAAGACTCAAAAAGGTAAGTGGCCCTTCTACTTCAACCTTGCCTCACGTAAGGTACCATATGGACACTGCACATCAA
The DNA here is from genome assembly GCF_015220715.1 of Pygocentrus nattereri. Lineage (NCBI taxonomy): Eukaryota > Metazoa > Chordata > Actinopteri > Characiformes > Serrasalmidae > Pygocentrus > Pygocentrus nattereri. The sequence continues at coordinate 10,176,775 of NC_051224.1, forward strand.
AGTGGACGTGGCCCAACACACTGATCTGAGACTAGTTCCACTCTTTTATTTTCTCACGCTTAAGTTAAGGATTTGAGGAGAGAAGGCTGATCTTAGAACAGCATAAAGACGGAAGCGTCTGCCCGGAGCTGTCAAAGCGGTGGAGGACGTGGAAACATGAAGATGAAGGGCTGAAGTGCATACTAAAGTGCTTCAAAGAGTTTTGCCACAGGCTGCTTCAAAACTAGATCCTCACACATTTTGACATGTGTGGGCATAAGGAGCATGTAAAAGGCACATATAAAAATCCTATTTATTTGCTCAGTTTAACATATTGGGAAAGCATAAAATATAAAATGTGCCATAACTTTGCACAGGCTATATTAATGCTTCTAAACTTCAGAAAATAAACAGCAATGTGCATTAAAATGTGCAGAAGTGTGTTCTCTGTTGAGGATGAGCTTTTTTCATTTAGAAATTCAAAATCAGAAAATTCTAAAATCGGCCTCGAGTGCTTTCTGAATGAGTCACAATACAGGGCAGACAATCACAACAAAGGTCAGTTAAATATATCTGGCTTATAGTTGTCTTACAGCCTGTTTCATTCTAAACAATATACAGAGGTTGGAAAATGGTCATGCATTTCTAGGTTGTATGCAGCCTAGGCTTTAGAATGCAGCTATTGATATGAGGTACTGCTCTCGAGCATAAAAAGCTATTTCACTCGAAATGCTGCACCCTTGTGGAAAGCTTTCTGCCTGCTAAATGTGAGTGAGTGAGCTACAAGCAAGTTCTAGGAGATGCTTCACAACTAAAACTACAGTACAAGAATAATGTAGTTCATAGCTACTTTAAAATTCCCCTTCCACTGACAAATGTCCTTAAAATGCATGACACCAAATTAGATGATGTTTGAGGGAAAAGCCATACGATACTAGCTATCATTTCTGACCCTCAGCACAGAACTTTTCCATTTTCCTATTTTTTTTCCCCTAATTGGCTGCTATTTATGGAAGCAGCCCTCTCTCCTCCTCCTGGCCACACTCTCCCCTTTTGACCTATATGTTAGATGTGATGTTTTCAGCCAAGTTGTACCAGAAGGCAGGGTGATCCAGCAGCTAAAGACTGTCTTCAGCCTGGAGACAAACAGAGTTACTCGAGCAGAGAGGATCCTACCTATTTCACGCTTCAGAGCAGCCATACAGTTAAGGAGCAAAAAGACTCTCCTTATCTCAATCTGACAACGCTGCAGACGCGAGATGCGACTCATTGTCAGGCACTTCACATTCTCTCGCCACTTTCTAGAAACGTCAATAGCTGTTCTAACAATCAAAACGTCTGTAGCCTATTACTAATTAATGACACATTAATCACAATAGCAGTCTGGAGGTCAGACTGATTAGGGATCTAATCTGAATTAGTGTGGTAATTGAAGCCATTCCCATGTAATCAAGTTTAGTCAGTGTAGCAAAATTTGTGGAAATGACTTATGGCTGTAAGCATATGAATTAAAGCTTTGAGGATTGTTGAGGGTCTTTTATCAGGACTTGGAGTGAGCCTTGGAGCTCAACATTAACAGCCACTGAGCTCTATTTTGGCCTCAACATAACCAAATGAGATGATGATTGTACTGATGCATAAAAATAAAGGCTCTTAAATGGTTCTAGGACAGACCTTTAGCAGAGAGAAAAAAAAGCTTTCAAAAATAAAGGTGCTGAAAAGAGTGATGACATTAAGGCCACAAAACGTAAGGTTTCTACACCAACTAAGGTTTTCAAATCTGGACCTTGAATCCCGTCTCCAGCCCTGCGTTTTGTAATGGGGCTGCTTTAGAAGATCTCACCTGGCATCGAATCGTTACATTTCATGGAACTTCACACTTACACCTTCCATTTACAAAAATAGTTCTTTAAAGAAGCATCCATTGAAAGGTTCTTCAGTGAACCAAATGTGGTTCCTTAATGGCACTGATTTAACCCTTTGAGGTGCGTTTATTTTTAAGAGACTTTGATCATGAATCCAAAAGACTGACTGCACTGAAATCCCATTTCAGAGTACAACATCTCAGCGGCTGCCATAGCCATCTTCAGTCTGGCCTTCATGACCCTGGGGAGCCTGTGTCTCCTGGGAGCCTTTGGGAAGGGCAGAGACTACCTGCTAAGGCCTGCTGGCATGTTCTTTGCTTTTGCAGGTGAGAAAAGTGCTTGAATTAGACTTGTTTCATAGGATAAAGTTCATACTTAAGGCTATGGTTGGTCCAATGATGAAGATTAAGGGAATAGCTCCACAAAGAATAAATGAGATAACTTACTTAGCCTAACTTAGGCTAACTTAGCCAAAATTGTTATCTAAAAACAGACAAGAGTATCAATAAAAGTCAGGATTCAACATGTCCTTTTTTATAGTTAACAGTATTGCATACATTAGCGCACCTACATTTGTCTATTTGAGATTACTAATCAACTTATTATAGTTTGAGGCTACTAATGGGCTAACCTAATGGGGTATAAGCTTCCATTACTTGTTAGCTACATTAGCTTCATGGCTGTAGTGCAAAACTAAAGAAGCAAACCAGATATTAATCATATCTGGACTAAGGCTGGGCATTGAAATGCAATACTTTTTTGGTACTGACCAAACTAAATCAGTGGAATTCCAAGACATTCAACACTAAATGTCAATACCTAAAGTCAATAAGCATACTTGTTTTGAAATCAAGACGGCCAATCACATTTTTTGAGTGTCTTAAGCCATCGCCTCGCTATGTTCTTTGCTAGGGTGGAGCAAAAATTAGGCATTTAAAGGTGATCTTGATGCAATGGGGTGACTCGTGGTTTTGGCGAGAGGGAGGAGGGATACATTCCCCCTTTATACAGACAACAGAGACCAGAGTCACATACACAACAGTGAGGACATTCTGCCTATTTCACCAAATTTTAGAGATGTTTCCCCTGCAGATTACAGAGCACAAGTGGCAGTTTTGTGATTGTTAGGGTTGTGGGATTATTTTGAGCCTAAACATGCATTTTCTGCTGAGCTGATTTCAGAAAAAAAAAAAAAAAACAGCGTTGTTCAGCCAGCTGCCAGGTCTTTCCACACGGTCTGCTGCTGTTGCCATGGGAGATGGTGGGAGGGATGAAGTGGATGACGCAGGACTCAAGCAGAGATTAACTGTATCACTTTTCGTCTAATTGACTTGAATAAGCAAACACTATCTACCATCTTCGAGGCATATTCTACATACCTTTCCTCCCCAACCTATGACAAAATTAACCACTGCCAGAAGCAAATTCCTTTTTGCATGGTTCCACATCTTCTCCCATTCAAGTGTTTCGCTTTTTCATCAGGCAAATGTCACCCACTGCAGTTTTATTAACATCAGCACTCCGTGATTAGTCTGTATTCCAATAGTCAATAAATACACCCACTTCCATCACTTCACTTCACATTCATTTCTTCCCACCCACATCTGGTTTGTAATTAAAGGTGCAGTGTGTAAAGATTTAGTGAGATCTAGGGGTGAGGTTGCAGACTGCAACCAACTGAATACCCCTCCCTCACCCTCCAGTGTGTATGTGTAGTAGAATCTATGGTGGCCATCATGTTTTCCGTCAGTGCCTGTCCTGATTTCGTTTTGCTGCAACCTTCATTGCTTTTTCTTGTGCTAAATAAGTATTATCCTCCGTTTGTCAAAACATGGGTTCTCAAAGTTCTTGCAACACATCATGTTAGCCAGCACTGCCAGCAACCATTACTTCTTTTGTCTACACCTTCCAACTGGTGCTATAGTCTGACCAAATTTAACCTGCCTCTTCAAAGAAAAACTCAAAAGGCACTCTCTAGTGTTTGGATTGTCTGTTCTGGGCTACTGTTGAAATATGGCAGCTCAATAGTGGCCTCTGTTGGAATAGGACCTGATCCATATGTAGATATGAAAGGTTCATTCTAAGCCAGTGAAAACATGATTAGTTACAGGTAATTATACACTAATAGGTTTATTATGCTATATTCTATTTCTGCTTACAGATCTCCCTAAAACTTACACACTGCACCTTTAACATCTTAAAACCCCCTTTCTTATACATACTAAGACTTATTGTTCAGTAACTACACAGTAACTACATTGCAAACTGGCTGAGTTATTATTAGGGTATAGAAGTGGGTAGAAAAACTTTGGACCTGCCAGTTGGTCCTGGCCATTTAAGGTGTAAAAGGAAGGTATGGAAAGTAATATCATTCTGAAATTTTCCCAATATCAGTATTAAAATCTTTCCAGTCTTGCGTACACTTAGGTTGAGGAGACAACTGCACATATCTGAAATTTTTGCCACACTGTTCCTTTAAGAGACATACACAGTACAACTTTAAAAGTATTCTAAAAGTTTAAGGGACTTATGAAATATCTCACAGACAGCGAGAGACAACACAGAGGATTTAGAGGATGTGGAGGTCACCCTTAGCAAACCTAGCTTACTTTATATATAAGAGAACAGAGTGGTGTAATCCAATGTGTACTGATGCCGTTCCTGATCCTCTGAACCTTCCCTCAGGGCTCTGCATAGTCATTTCAGTGGAGGTCATGAGGCAGTCCGTCAAGCGCATGATTGACAGCGATGAAACCATCTGGATCGAGTACTACTACTCGTGGTCGTTCGCCTGTGCCTGCGCAGCTTTCATCCTCCTCTTCCTCAGTGGCATCAGCCTGCTGATCATCTCCATGCCTCACATGCCACGGAACCCCTGGGAGACATGCATGGATGCCGAGCCTGAGCCCATGGACTAGCAGAGTGCCTAGTAAGAACGCACAACACAACTGACAATGGAATTCTGTAGTAACATGCAAGAAACAAGATGAAATGTCAGGAACGCTCCATCTATATTATAGGGGGTTTGTAATTGCCCACAGAATATTTAGATCATTGATTTTGTATGCTGTTTTTTCTGTTCTCTAGAAGCAAATCCATGGACTGTATAACATGCAATGAGTTTCCGGTTTACTAAGTACACCTACCCGGCTCTACAGTCATTGGCCATTTTATCAGAAACACCTAATATATGCAGTACTGTGCAAAAGCCAGAGACCACCCTTCAGTTATTTATGTCCAGTCAAAATGGCCATCAGGTATTTACTTTTCAGAATCATGTGTGGGGGGGGGGGGGGGGGGGGGGGGGGGAAGAGTGTATATTTAACAGAAAACTACTCTGAAGCCTAAACAGCTAATTAGATCATCAACTTTTTAGTATGTAGTGCACCCACAGTTTGTACAGCTTCCATTCTTTTCTGGAGACTTGCTTTCTTTCTTTTCTTTCTTTTTTTTTTTTAAGAAATCTGCAAGGATGTTTTCCCCACAAAGTTCAGTGTTACAAGTTGTATTTTCTGCTAAGTAATCTGGAGCACATTCAAATGAAGCCTCATGAAGGGCTAGAGGACAACTAATGCAGATTGTTCAAGAACTGTACTCTTAGTGGTCAGTAGGTGTGTGTGTATATATTATTGTATGTATATATAGTTTAAAAATCACAGCACCACTACTTTACCTGATGGATTCGTACCAGTCCAACATACAGTTTAACTACTGTGCTGAGAATGCTCCACCACCTGAGCAATATCTGTTGGTCTCTTTCCACTAATGAATGGAATAGAGGGGGGCTGATAAATTGTGCACCAATAAATAAGATACAATCAAGTTCACATATATATGGCGGGTGTTTAAGATAAAGTGTCTGAGTGTAGGTACAAGGTACATTAAATGTTTCAAAGTAATCAGACACCTCTTCTAATTTGCGAAAGCAGCTACTTTAAGGTGCGCCCATTGCTGACGCAAACATTTACTTGTGCGCACCCACTGGCAAAACCTCAATAGTAGAACATTGCCAATATAATGGAATGCTCTGCAGCAGCCGCATAAGCACAATGCCAAGCATCAACTTGGCCGGGCTGTGGAGCAGCGGAACTAAATTCCCTGAAGTGATGGAACCATTATTAAATACCTACGGAACTAATATTTGACCTCAGTAACGCTCTCGTGTCTGGACGCAATCGAATGCTCACAGCAATCTTCCAACATCTAGTGTAAATCCAACTGTTACTGGAGTAAGCAGAGTGAAACTCTTAATACCCTTGTTTTCAGAAGAAACACTGGATGAGCAGGTGTCTACAAACTTTTGGACATAGTGTAAGTGTACTTGAAGAAAACTAAGAAGTGTTCTATTCCTACAATTCCCATATTATAACATGTACACCCTTCCAGTGTAGGCAGTTAAGCAAGATTAACTCATTACAAACTGTGGGTGAGATGGATAAGTTCAATGTAACTGAAGCAAGTATGCATTCTGAAATATCTTCTCTAAGCATTCCTTTAACCATATTGATATTTTTAGTAATGGTTTATAATTTAAGATTAAGGTTGTTTTGTGCAAGTGCACCACTATATGCATAATGATATGCTACAAAAGCCTTCTGTAGAACCTTTGTTCTCTATATAAGAAAATGCCCTGCCTGAGGTGTCTTAATGAATCATTGTGTATATGCATACCATATCAAAAACTGCTTTACAGTTTCTAGGTTTAAGTGACTCAATCACCAGGACAAAATAATGTCTGGTGTTTTCCAGCAAGCCAAGCTCCATGCAAAAAAAAGAAAAAAATAACACTTAATGGGTGAAGGTGTCATAGTTCACGTGTTTCTTATGAAAAATGAAACAAAACAGTCTGATTATGTCTCTGTAAAACGTGGCTAAAAGGTTCGCAATTTGGCTGCAACCTGTTCATTACAAACACCTGTTAATTCTCAATGATTATGACAAACTACTATTGAACGTGAATGATCTTCCAATTCGTCATTCATAATTAAGGGCATTTACTTCAAACACTGCTTGCTGGCCAAACCATTGGTTTAAGAAATTCGTTGTAACAGTGTTTGGTGTCCGAAGTTTGCTTCTTTGGTTTTGCACTGGACCTACAAGGCTAATGCAGCCAACATGCAATAGAAGTTTATATTCACTTGTTTAGCACTGTATATACTCATGATCTCATCACACATTAGCCTTGAACTGCACCAAGTGATCTCAAATAGACTAGCTAATATGATGTACCATTTCCCACGAGAATAGACAGTACATAGCATAGCTAAAGGTAGTAGCAGCTACCTTAAAGCCTTAAATCTGCCCATACGTTTATCCATTTTTATGTCCTACGTATCCGAAGCCATGTTTGACATTACACAACAGCTCTAAGCAGTTGGAATGTACATAGTGATTTAGAGATGCAGCTTGCAAGATGCACCATGCATTCTTGGCTATGTTAGCCCGTAGCTCCAGTGGAAAACTGAAGAAACAAACTGTTTGGGGTCATTGGAAAATTATGTAAAATGACAAACACTACAAAAGAAAGATGACTCAGCATATGTGAGCATAAATGTCAGCAACAGACATTTGCTGTAAGCACACCGTGGTTTGCCTAATCCCAAGTGAGCAACTATATTGGGCAGCTTTGCAAACTGTTTCTATTGTATAAGAACATTGACATCTCGCCTCCACTGAAACCATCAGAAATATGCAGAGATGCAAATGTGATAAAATATAAATAAATAAATATTGGACATGTGTTTATATTTGATCGATACTTTATACCAATAATTTGATGTATTTATTGTATATAAATACTGCAAATAAGTGTCATTTTCTCTGTAAATCTAATCCAAGGAGATAGCCAAATTTCTACATCCTAAGTTTTTGTATGGCCATCAGCAGAACATGAAAAACACTGCATGTCATCACTGGCCCACATCAGTGCCTCCCTACAAATAAGAGCTTCCTTCTCACCTTCTTCACCTTCTTCCTTCTCTGTGGTGCAACAAACACAAGACGCCGGTTCATTTATCTGTGGTATGCGAAATGAAGCACACAGCATTCATCTCTTTTATTCCTTTATTCTTATGTACAGTTTGAGAAAAGTTTGTCTACAGCTATACAACTTTTTATAATATTTTTGTCTGAGTTGGTTCACCACTGAGCTGCTGGCACAAGAAAACACACCTATAATGATTAAGGAACTCATGATTAAAAAAGCCAGCTGGGGGGAAAAAATCACTTCAACAAGTTTACTTTTGATAGTAGATGCAAATAGAGCAGACATAATTAGAGGAAAAGAAAGACAGGCAGCTAAGTGGTCAACCAATTCACTGTGTTTTTAAAAATCTTTTTTGTTTTCATAAATTTTTTTGTGTGTTTTTCTTCAACATTTTGGTATTTCTTGATATATATGCTGATTTCCGTTTGTAAAACCACAGATGTCAAACTGTAAAAGAACCAACTAACTAAAGTAAGTAAAAAATAATAAAACGCAAAAGTCTAACTAACTGACAAAATCAAAAGACATTTTTTTTTACTGTTGAGTTTTTTTTTTAGATTGTTATTCTATTTTTTTTAAATCATTTTCACTTTAACAGGTGTATATATCTCATATATATAGTCACTTATTTAAAATACGAGTAATACCCATTGCTACTATTTGAACTCCCTATGCTAAGGTCTTTTAACAGAGAGATGGGGTCGCTGTTCTTTTTGACCTGTTCGGGCAGTGGCCGGGGTTTTGGGGGGGCTCGAAGGGCGCTGGCGTAGGACATGGTGGGGGGCTTGGAGTGAGTAGAGGCCTGGGGGCCTCCTGGGCTGGTGTTGCCCCCTCCTCCGGGGTCTGGAGGCGTCTGCTTGCTGGGCATGAGGGGTGGGAACTGTCCATGGTGCTGGAGAGATGTGAGGCTAGTGGGGTGGGGCGGCTGCTGTAGACATTCGGCCTGACTGTGCTCCTCCACAGCGTTCATCGCCTTAGAAACTGGAAGAGGAACAGCAGGCACTGTTACAGGTAATGTCAAACTGTTCAGCAAGGATTCAGAGTTTTAAAACATGTAACACAGCATGTGTGTGCTTATTTTTACCTTGTTATTAAATGCACCTAGTCATATAAAGCATAGTTCATATTTAAGAGATCTTTACAGGCCCGTTAGTCATTAAATGTTTACACAATGTAAAGGGCAACTGGTTGTTCCTAAATAAACAAATAAATGAAGTACTTGAAACATTTTGATATTTGGGGCAGTCATGGGCTGGAGGTTAGATCCCCAGAGCTGACAGTACATGACTGAGGTGCCCTTGAGCAAGACACCTAAACCCCAATTGCTCCCTGGGTGCTGTGCATAGGTCTGCCCACCACTCTGGGCAAGTGTGTTCATGTGTGTGTGTGTGTGGTGTTTCGCTTCACGGATGGGTTAAACGCAGAGGTGAAATTTCCCAATATGGATACATCTTACTGAGACAAAATTTACTATATTACAAGTGGCAAGTGTTTACAAGTGGGTAAACACAAAGTCATTTGACATGGCTAAAATTTACACTACAATATGTCATCACTGTCATGCAAGAACCCTGCATCTTTAATTGTGTTTTTCTGCACAATTTTCAAATTAGTCTATAGAAAAAAATAATTCCATTAAAAGTTTTTTTTTTATTTGTTTCTTTCTGAAGTTTACATAGCAATTATGCATATAATTTCTTTCTGACAGTGAAGTCAATGGAAGAGTCAATGAGGAAAAACCTCAAGTTCGTCACTCTTCTCACACAATCTGTTGCTGTGTTCCCTTCTGGAGTGTCATTATTACTGTAACTAATGATGTTTGATTGCAAAGGATGAGGACATCCTCCTCAAAGGAATACACTACAGTCCTGGGGGGGAAGGGGAAAAAAAAAAAAAAAAAAAAAAAAAACTACAGGCACGCTTCAGTCTTTTACTAACTCACCTAAAATGTCCCTGTGAGGGACGAGGTGGCTCGCTCCATTGCATGGAATGTTGTGGAGAGGAGCAGGGCCCGAGATGGGGGCGGGGCAACTGGTGCCAGGCCACAAGTCTGCTGGGGGGTATCTGTAGGAGGGCGTGGGGTGGTCCTGAGGGTCCTTACACGGGACCATGCTCTCTGGGTACGGCTGAGGAGAGCTGGAAGAGATGCACCTCTGGTACAGTGGCCGACCAGGTCCTCGTGGTTCATACTGAATGGGAAGAAGAGAACGAGGACGGGAGAGAGGAAAAGCAAAATTGATCTTTTTTCAATAAATGGAAAAAATGTATAACTGCTGATAAGAAAGAGGAAAACCACTGCTATGCCAATAAAAGTCTTTGGGCAAGACATCTAACATCTAACTGCTGTGACAAGGCAGAGTAAAAATGAATGATATCTTTAGAGTTTTAACCTCATTACTGTAATTTATAAAAAGCTTACAGTGTTTTAAAATGCACAAAAGGAAAATGATGATCACTGGTATCAGTATTAGTATCAGGTATAATAATCAGCCTAGAAATTCCATATTGTGACTACCAGTGAACCCTCACTAAATCAGTAATGTCCAACTCGCTCCATTACACCTGATAACCTTCATGGCAATTCACATTAGATTACCACCTATCTGAAAACCAATACTGCTATTTAGGGAATAGAAAACACTGGATCTGGTATCAGGAAAAAAAAAAAAAAAAAACAACTTTGTAGCACATCTAAGATTGATTTTCATTATATTTGCCATATGAAAGTATAACATTATAAAACCTGTATTTAAATTTGCACATTTGCACTGTAAAACTTTAACTGAATAAAAAAATTTAAAACATTTTTGTATGTCATGTTACTATGTATTTTTTTGCTGCAGGGTAGTGGAGTATTTTGTTGGAGCAGTCTGAGAAGAGTACTTTAACACTGCTGTCTTAAGTAACATGCCTCTTTCAATTAAAAATAAATAAAAATACAGAAATTGGTCCCCTTTAGTGGGAGCTGGCTACATTGTTCCTAGCAGAAAATTTCAATCATTTTAACATGACATGCTGGTGCAGCTCATGTCCAAATATTGTCCTTTATTCTAGGTATTTTGACTTAAAAATCTGTTGCTTTATATACCAAAAGGTCAACGTGTAAAAAGAAAATCTAGCAGTCCACAAGCATTATAGTGGCCATTCTAAAAAACTGCTCATTTGCTCTGGATCCAGATGATTGCCGCTTGCAATGTAATTTGCAGATGTTCACTCTCAAAGCAGTTATGACAGTCCAAACAAGCAAAACACTTCACCACTCGAGAAACATGGGTCTCTTTTCTTGTTTATAACATTACTTTTGCTCTGACTGGCAGGCAAAAATTAAACACTATCTGCAGTTTCTCTCTCAGAACACTCTGCTGACTGCAGACCCCTTGACGAGTTAAAACCTGTTTAAAATCTACACCATTCACAAGAACGGCACATTCAGCATTCTGAATGGTAAATTTCACCAAAAGGTGGCAAGCTGCACATATGGCTATAGTAGTTTTTTTTTTTTTTTAAAGACAAAACAGTATCAGCTGATACTCAAGGTTTTGATATGGCTATTGGCATTGATACTGAAAAGGAAGGTGATGAAGTGCCATTTCTAAACACTATAGCAGACACCACAAATGGCCTCACCTCTTCTACACTGTGCAGGGTACTCTGTTGGGCCTGGAGCTGCTGCTGCTGTTTCTGCTGCTGGTGCTGCAGCTGCCCGAGAGGGCCCTGCTCCTGCCGAGGGCCTATAGACTGCAGGCCGAAGGGCAGAGGTGGGCCCAACACCTGACTCTGCTGCAGGCCAGCATGAGGCCAGTGGGCTTCAGGAAGGAGGTATTTGACAGGCAGGGGGGCAGCTGTGTGCTCAGGGGGCAGGGAAAAGGCGGCCTGGCTGAAGGCCTGATGCTGGTGGAAGGGTTGCATGGTGGAGGGGAGATCGCGGCTGGTCTCTGGATAAGGGAAGGCCCCTAGGGTCGATGTATGGTTGTGGGTGCTAGAAGTGGTGGAGGAGGGAGAAGGTAGTTCTCCTGGGCTGCGGGGCTGCTGGACCTGCCTGTACTGCAGCAGCCGGGACTGTGGGGGCGGCATGTTAACAGCTTCCCGCTGCTCGAACGGCTCCTGAGGGAGCATCTCACGCAGCAGTCCAGGATACCTTCAGACAAGGAGAATGGGTAGAGGGCAGGAAGAGAGAGAGATAGGAAGAGGAAGAGGAAGAGGAAGAGGAAGAGGAAGAGGAAGAGAGAGAGAGAGAGAGAGAGAGAGAGAGAGAGAGAGAGAGAGAGAGAGAGAGAGAGAGAGAGAGAGAGAGAGAGAAGAGAAATGGGGGGTAAAAATCACAGACCTCATTTTATTCTCCTAATTCATCTCAAAATTATCTAGGGCTCATGATGCATGGTTTGGCTGATAGTCATCTGATATTGAAGTTTCACAGATTCCTCGACATCAAAAATCTTGCCAATGAAATGCAGTGGTCTTATTTAGAAGAACTGAATTGTATTTGACAATTCATAATTTCCAACTGAAAGCTCACTCAGCCATAAAGCACTGTTTAACAATTGTATTGGTATACAGTCTATATACAATTACACAAAAGTTGTGGGAAAAAATTGTTCATGTCAATCAAGCCCTAGTTTGTCATTACACCTGCCTACAACATCAAACATGTCCAGCTTTGTCTAGGACTTGTGCTGGAACTGTGACTGACCTGGGCATGGGTGGTCGGGGCTCGTCTTCTGGCGTGGGGTCCAGGCCCCAGTTGGCCCGGAGGAGCTGCTGTGGGAGCCGCAGACCTGGTTGGCCAAGATGTGCCAGCTGCTGGGCCAGAGGGAACGGAGGCCCAGCACCCTGCAGGAAGGGCCCTGGTTCGTTCCACTGTCCCAGACGTGCTGCCTGCTGTTGCTGCTGCTGTTGGGGACCCAGAGAATCTAGCCCTGAACAGCTCTGTCCGTCTGAGAAAGACGAAGGAAAAAAAATTCACAGCTATCAGAGCACATGTGGATGCGTGCGGTGGAGAGTATGTGTTTAAAATCTATGATGAAAGTGTGGTCATGCAGATATGATACAGTGCAATACTGAAAACCAGTCAGAACTGAGACTGGCCAAAAACTATTCTCAATATTAACAATAAATAGCAACAAAAAATATTTTTTAAAAAGTACCAAAGCAACATTCAATCACAGACCGCACCACATTAAAAAGCTGGGCTTACCCAGAGCATCTCCCAGCAGAGAATCCAGGCTCTCCTCCCCAAAGCTGTTGAGGCGTGTGGGTTGCTGATGTGGTTGCGGTTGTGGCTGAGGGGGTAGACCTCGCACTACACTCTTCAGTTCCTCAGGCACAGCCCCCACCAGGCCCTCCCCTCCTTCCAGCCCCTCTAGCCCAGGGGACTGCAGGCTTCGCTGGCCCAGTGGGTGGCCGCCGAAAAAGGAGGGAGGGAAGGCGGAGGGCTGTGGGTGCATGGGCCCTGGGTGCTGAGCCTGCATGCGAAGAGGGGGCCTGGGGAGGCCATACTGCTGTGGAAAGGGAGCGCCGGGAGGATGGGGAGGGAAGGCTGGGTGGGGTGGGGCCAGGTGGAAGTTGAGTGAACGCTGAGCTGGCGCTTCTTTGCGAAGGAGGCGGCTGGCAGGGAAGCCTAGGTGGGTCTCAGGGCTTTTGTTCTGAACTGGCTCAGGCTCTCCCTGAGAAAGAGGGCACCCATAATAACACTCAGAATCAATGACATTAGTAAATGGCTAATGCTGCAGAGTGTACATTTTTATCAAGGACACACAATGATAATCATATCAGTATCAGCAGATATTCGCTTTAAATAAAATCATCTGCTTCAGACAGATGTTTAGATTTGACCGATATTTCATGCACTATTTATCATACTTCAGAAGAGTAAAACATTAAGCTGATCCTGGGCAAACGTGCTGCAATATCTCACTTTGTCATTTTACTGTATTTGTAATTCTATAGAGAGAGGGAGGGGAAAAAGAAAGTGTATTTATCTGCACTGCTTAAGCTGGCAAACTGTGCCAGTTTTCACATTTTATTCACAAAGTTTATGTTACAAAAAATGAGATACTACAATATATATGCAATTATTTTGCAATCACAATATCATATCTAACTATATCAATATCAATATCAATAACTAACGCTTTTTGTCCATATCATCTTGCAGGCACTATAATGGCTCTCACACAGATTTAACCCCATAACAGGCCATGGGCACCCAGTTTTATTACTTCTATAACCTAAGAATAGCTCAAACAGTTTACACTGAAGTCCCAGTAGTTACTAAAGAATATGTCTTTGTATGTAATAAGAATGGGATATTAAGGGAGGAATTACTTTTGTAATAGTTCACATTTTAATAACAAATAAAAGCTGAGAGCTAGAGGTGGAAAAGCTATCTAATAATGGAAGGAAAAATAGATACCTGTTTCTCTTTCAGTTCAGGGGCTTTTCTTTCAGGTGTCAGCAGCCTGCTATGCTCCACTTTTCCATTAATATCAACCTTCCCTGTGATGAGTATGGCACATCAGTACATTAGAGCCACAAACCAGCGGGTCACGCAAAATAGCACTGTGTGAAAGCTCCCCACCATACCAGCTCTGCTTTTAGGCAAGGAGATGCTCAACCAAATTAACCAAATGGCATGATGTATTTTTGCAAACACAAATGCAGCAAAACACCACAGAATATTCTGAAGACCACAGCTGCATTTCAAAAATCTGTCCAGCTGCAGCCAAGATTTTGTGCAATAGGCAATTATGACAAACATATGTCCTTCTGCACAAAAGTAAATAATGTTGGAAACTATTCACTCTTTTCAAATGAAAGTCTGAGGCAAGTGTAAAGCTTGCCAAAACACTGCTGGCAGAACATCAGACCTTGTGTCAAATAGCCTACACTCTGCAGCTTTTTGGATATTTTAAGCAGGCTACAGCTACAAGTACAGATAGCTCACTCATAGCAAGCACCTTATGTAAGACACATTATTACACCCCACCCCCTTCAACATGCATCCAGAGCTCACATCACACAAGCTCATTTACAGTAAGTGTCTACAAACTCTGGTGATGGGCAATTCTGACAGATCATGCAGTCCTTTCTTCCAGCTCTTTCATTTCATGTCCAAAAAAATACTATGACTAACATACTGTAGAACACGTTGCTAAAAAACAGCCAAAGCAGAGACTACAGTACCGTTACCACTGGGTTCCTGTAGCAGCTCCTTGTCGGCGGTGGGTGCCTGTGCAAGTCCGAGTGGAGAAGGCTGACTCAGGCCATACAGAACAGGAGACGCTCGACTGGCTGCTGGCCGCAGGTTCAGGTTATAAGCCGCCATAGTTGCCGGGTGGCTCATGATGCGGGGGTCCATAGCAAAGCGGCTTTGGTAGCTTGGCCACGGTAACTGAGAGTATGCACGGAAAATAAGAATGGCTAAGATTTGGCTGAGCACTGCATTATCCCCCAGCCCCTCCTTTTTGGTCACTGTAAAGCAGAGGTCACTAATAGGTGGACCGTGGTCCGAGTCCGGACCCAGACCCTGTCCTATACGGACCTGGACCTATAACCGATAAACTACAGATACCGATAAACATGGATACATAGATGCCACTGAATCATTACGCAAGTTAAGATATTATCATGTTCCAGACCTTTGCTTGAGGAAATTCTCTTTAACTGGACCTTACACTATTTGAATTAAATACCCCTGCTGTAAAGTGTCAGTCAAATAGCTTGTTGACTTATTTAAACAAGTGAACCTTAAGGACATACTGGCAAACAAGCTGTCTGTCAGGCATAGAAGCAGATCTGAGCAAAACAAGAAACTGAACAGAAAGCAGTAGGAGGACTCCAATCACGGTTTACATACACACATACATATTTAACCTAATGGTTCATTAACACTGGCAAACATCCATCAGGGAGGGTGTATGGTTATAACTGCCCACTGTTTTTAACCAGGGGGCATGTTAACAGCACATGGCCATACGTCAATACTCTTATAAAACAGGGTAGTTTCCTGAAATGACTAGGACTAGTGCTCCAAAGTGTGAGGACTAGCTGTCCAGCACTCACCGGCAGAGGCACGGGCATGACCATGTTGCCTCCATAAACAGCAGGCACGTAGAGGATGCTGGCTCCAGTGTGGGGGTCAATGCGCTGGACAGGGCTGGGGGACTTCCCGCCAGCAGGTGCTCCTCCTCCGGGTGGAGTGAAAGCCTGGATGGGATTTCCCATCAACACAGCAGCACTTGGCTGAACTGCAGACACAGCAAGACATTAGGGAGAAAAGGCTCAGACAGATAATTACACAAACCTTCAAAGCACGCAGTAATCAGTGCATGCTGGTAATGGTTGCAGCCGCTATTTGACATGAACACATGCAACAATATTGGGGGTGTGAATGCTTCCCGTTTGAATCCTGTTATTGACTTTGATGATTACTAAAATGGAATCCAAACAGGTCTCCAATGTTTGCTTCTCAGATGAAGCAAATAAACAAACATTTTCAAACTCCCTGCTACATCTGTGTTGTACCATCAACTGCCAAAATTTTAAAATGCTTTGCTGAAGGGGAGAGCGGGGAGTAACTTCATGTGGGGTAAAAACGTAACAATGTTATTTTAAATAATGAAACATATTCAAGTACATGCTCTTGGTAATTTCGTATTCCCATATCCACCTCACCTGTGAATTCTAACAGCAATCAAATATATTTCTTGAGATTCACCCTGAAGCTGGTTTTTGTACATAAAAAAGCAACTATTTATTTGTGAGCTGTGTGAAAGTTAAATATCATTTTATTCATCCTATTGCTGGCTATAAGATTTTTAAGCATATGAAATAACCATACTGACAATGAGTATAAGAATTTTTTTTTTTTTTTTTTTTTTTAAATGTATGCACTTCTACTTTGTAGTAATAAATCTGCCCGCATTTGGCCCAGTTAACACTTGGAATTAAATCTGCATCCTGGGTGATCTGATCATAAGTGAACAGGGTACAATGCGTCACAGAGACACATTGGGACCCGATCACCTAAACCACATTTGGAGTTGGTCAAGGCCACATAACCACATATCCTGTTGTATGAACGGTAAAGGGTCTCGATACCTCTTCTGACAGCAGTAATGGACCACCTTAATCAGCATCATCACAGCAGAGAAGAAAGCAGCTGCACAGTTTATTTTTTGTCTCCTCTCTCGTACGCTTACATTGCTTTAGTAATCTGTGCGAACTAAACTGTTGCATTAGCCCTTACATTTATATGAACAAGGGCAAGAGACTGATGCTGTAAATGTGGGTGGTACTCTTTCTCCAGCCACAAAATTACATCATATTCAGTCATTGGAGACGCATTTGAGACACATGGAAATGCCAAGTGAAAACAGTTGTATGGTCACATCTCTCGAGACAGATGTTAATACAAAGACTGAAGAGGGCCACTGACTCACGATTGAGTAATCACTTTAATTTTGATGTATATATTTCAATGTATTTAGGTTGGGAGAGCTAATCTGGTCCAAACATAAAACAGTACAGAATTCATTGTGCATTCAACAATTGGTCCCCCCTGTCATAACTCCAGCCAATTACAGTTGGCAGGAGTGCAGAAATTTCAATTTCCTACCAAATTTTCCATAAATGATTGGTGCAGGGGGAGCTAAATTACACAAAATTTTATTTGGAGTAGAGATGTACCCCTACCTCTTAGCCCTCTTTTTTGCGCATTCATGTCTCGGGTTAGTGTGTCCCAATTTTTGTTGAGATAGAGTGGTAGGGCAAAGTGTTAGAGCTACAATCGCACTTAAGGCGTTTTTCAAAACAAAGTGTTATGAGAAAAAGAGGCATGATGGCTGCACAACTGACCAAAAGTTGATTTCAGCTTTATATCACCAAAGAATTAGGGGCGAGTGATAATGAATCATTTTCAACATCCCTCCTCTTTGAAAGCATATGATGCCCAGCAGTGAGTTTGCTGAACTTTACCGCTCCTCTGCTATCACTGCAGACTGGCAGGGTCACCTACCTCTGTAGCCTGTTAATGAAGTAATGTTTTTTGTTTGAAGTTTGGTTCTTAGGGAAGATTCAAAAGTTATAAAAATAAGAAATGGGATTCGACCTTTGTGTTAGGTTATTCCCCACTCTCCCCTGCTTAGAAATGAACAGAAACTCCAAACTTCTTACAAAAGTTAACTGATTCCATGAATACATTTAAATAAATTAAATCTGGAAAATCTAGAAAACACTCATTTGAAACTACAACCAACCACATAGACCTTGGGATGAGACAGACCTAAGAGACTGTTCAACTAAAAGCTGTTCTTATGAAGTTTTGCCTAATTTTCAAACACTGGAGCAAAAAATAAAATGAGTAGTTCTGGTCAGTTAATTTTTAGGAATTCTGAAATCCATGCGCAGTCAAACAGAAAACTACGAAAACTCAACCCACACAACAAATTACCACAATTTTTTCTCTCTGGAAAACCTCTGAAGGAATGAATCAGAGATTTACTGCTTAATTTACAAGTACCATTTGACTAAAGACTAAACATTTTCCACAAAAACATGGCTGTGTTCACATTATTTCTAGTCATCATCTGAGCACTACAGATGAAAATGAAACTGACTAATTCCTTTAACAACCTCTTCGTATTCAGCCATGTCTACACCGCTATAGCTGCTTGGGTGGAAATATACAGCTGACAAAGGAATGTTTCATAATAATATTAGGTCTATGATATGCATACATGGGCAGCAAGCTAACATTTGCAAATGAGCAATGCATCACACATTCAGACAGCAGGTCTGGCAAATGAAATCAATTTCCTTTCGAACTGTATTCAAAGTCAGTAAAATTCATCGTGGCAGCTCTAGTTGACATCTCATGATTAGCCCATGACCATCTCTAACACAAACACACACGCACATACGTGTGCGCACACACACACACACACACACACGGTCATTTGCTCAAAACACACAGCAATCCAGAGGAGTAATTCTGAGTAAATTGGAGCTAGCGCCACATAATAACATAGGGCTCATGTTTTGATTGGGAGAAAAGTGGAGCTGGGAGGATGCTGGATACACTTGACTGATCAACACTTTCACTCCCTCAGACCGAGTGACTGCAAAACTGAGACTTCTCTCTCTCTTTTCTGCTTCAGCGATCACTGGAGCAGTGATCTACAAACTAATGCCCTCGATTCACAGCGACAGCACTCACAAACCACACCAAAAATGTGTCCAAACACTCCTATCAGAGGGCAAAAGCAGGAAACATACTTCCCCTAAACAGCTGCTAACACTTTCTGACCTCAGACGAGAAGCACTGCTGTAAGTACACTCCAGGTGAAACTGCAAAATGTGAATACATTAAAAAGTTAGATCCATACCCTTCTCTGCCTCCTGACTTAACCTGGGGGCAATATGGCATTTCAGTGGTCACAAAATCCACATTCGGCACTAGGGATGTAATGATGAACCAATTAACTTTTAAACCACACATAAAACAAATGTCTAACCAATGCTATCTGCTAAAAAAATATTTAAAATGTGCTTTTCCAATTAAAAAAAACAAAAAAAAAAAAACAGAAAAAACACATACCTAATCAAACAGGTGGGTTTATGATTCAAGGTAAGGAATGTTTTTCCAACTGTTTGCATGAGAGTACAATAAGACATTGGTTTTAGTAGACAGATGTACTAAAACTGAAGCACTCAGCTATAAATAGTGGTACAGCAAGAAAAATAACTTGCCTGGTGGGGCAACTTCATGTTAGGGTGGGGGTGCAATGTATTAACAGATCAATGTAACTGAGGTCAAACTCACTTGAATTTTTAACCCCCTGCCATGCATAAATGATCTTTTCATTTTGCGCTTTTTGACCCCTTGGTATATGCTGTAAAGTTTGTATGGGATATCAAAATAAGCAAGATAAGAGTTGCTTCTTTTTCATTGAAACTACAACTTCTAGAAAACAGATGCTCAAGTGTCACGACAAGTCACTAGGGCATCTGGACATCTGCATACAATGAATGAACAGTGAAGCTGATTCTAAGTTGATCAAGTTAGTCACAACAGCATATCACATGGTTGAAAAGAGAACTTTGATCTAAATGTTTTGATAATGTAGAAATACAATTTAGTGGTAGGAATTTTAGCAGTTGTGTTAAATTAGATGATACCTTTACTGATAGATAAAAAAATGTAATCAAGAATATATTTTTAGTTGTTAGTCTGGTACTTACAGTGGGGAAAATAAGTATTTGATGCACTGCTGATTTTGCAAGTTTTCCCACCTACAAAAATGGAGAGGTCTGTAATTTTTTTTTTTTTAAATCCAGAAAATCAAATTGTATGATTTTTAAATAATTAATTTGTATTTTATTGAAATAAATATTTGATCACCTACCAACCAGCAAGAATTAAAGCTCTCACAGACCTGTTAGTTTTTCTTTAAGAAGCCCTCCTACTCTGCACTCATTACCTGCATTAATTGCACCTATTTGAACTAGTTACCTGTATAAAAGACAATTGTCCACATACTCAATCACACTCCAACCTCTCCACCATGGCCAAGACCAAAGAGCTGTCTAAGGACACAGGGACAAAACTGTAGACCTGCACAAAGCTGGGATAGGCTACAGGACAATAGGCAAGCAGCTTGGTGAGAAGGCAACAACTGTTGGTGCAATTATTAGAAAAAAAGAAACACAAGATGACTGTCAATCTTCCTCGGTCTGGGGCTCCATGCAAGATCTCGCCTCGTGAGGTAAGGATGATTCCGAGAAAGGTCAGGAATCAGCCCAGAACTACATGGGAGGACCTGGTCAGATGAGACCAAAATAGAACTCTTTGGTATCAACTCCACTCACTGTGTTTGGAGGAAGATGAAGGATGAGTACAACCCCAAGAACACCATCCCAACTGTAAAGCATGGGGGTGGAAACATCATACTTTGGAAGTGCTTTTTGCAAAGGGGACAGGATGACTGCAGTGTATTGAAGGGAGGATGGATGGAGCCATGTATCACAAGATTTTGGCCAACAAACCTCTATCCCTCAGTAAGAGCATTGAAGATGGGTCGTGGCTGGGTCTTCCAGCATGACAATGACCCGAAACACACAGCCAGGGCAACTAAGGAGTGGCTCCATAATAAGCATTTCAAGGTCCTGGAGTGGCCTAGACAGTCTCCAGACCTGAACCCAATAGAAAATCTTTGGAGGGAGCTGAAACTCAACGTTGCCGAGCAACAGCTCTGAAACCTGAAAGATCTGGAGAAAACCTGTATGGAGTGGGCCAAAATCCCTGTTGCAGTGTGTGCAAACTTGGTCAAGAACTACAGGAAACGTCTGACCTCTGTAATTGCAAACAAAAGGTATCTGTACCAAATATTCAGTTCTGTTTTTCTATTGTATCAAATAACATGCAATAAAATGCAAATTAATTATTTAAAAATCATACAATGTGAAGTGTACCTACGATAAAAATTACAGACCTCTCCATTATTTGTAGGTGGGAAAACTTGCAAAATCAGCAGCGTATCAAATACTTATTTTCCCCACTGTATGTAAGGTATGTTTAGTACCATTACAGACCGCTTACTTTTCACACACATGCTTATGCCTGGCCCAACACATCAATACCGTGTTTCGCCATCCATATAAGAAACACACTTTAATATCTCAGTGCAATAATACAGAATTCTATTGACATGTATGCTCATGAGTGCACATATAAAGTATTTTATAATTGCTCTTAACACAGCTTAATTAGAAACCATCAGTTTTTTTTAATATTTTAATTGGTAGTGTCCTTGACTTTAGGCTTGCTGATTAACGATTTATCTCCAACTAATGACTCTGATAAAATCACCAAATGATGAGAAACTTGCCAAAATTTTAGACATCAATGGTAGTAGTGACAGCTACAACATCCAGAAATAAATCTGCATTAAGTCACGGAAAACTGAAAAAGTCATCACTTAGCGTCTTGGCAGTCTTTGCTAACTTGATACAGCTTCAGAAGAACTGACAAAATTGACCTGTTTTGATAAAACCCTGAAATTAGCTTAGTGTTTGTGTATTATAAACAGAATTTAAACAATAAACATCATATTTTAGAATTACATTAAACTGATGTTTTTACCATGAAAGAACAACAGACTGTGGTGAATGGGAGCAGCGAATCAAATTCATGAAAGCACCAAGACACCAATATCAGAACATGCTGGCCCCACCAAGTCATGCACTGAGGATAAGTCAATATGTCCAAGAACGACAGGATGAGAGGTCAACAAGAGACTTACCGAAGCCTTCAGGAGGGAAGTGCTCTGCGTGATTGGCAAGCGGTCCTTTCGCCTAAGGTGAGAAGAAGAGGAGAGGTTAAGTGAAGAAGTGAAAGAGGGGACAGAAAACAGGCATTTGGCCCCCTGTTCTGTATCTATCACAGCAGAGGGATTGGGGTTAGACATGGGTTGGAGGTGGGGTCTTGTACATCTAGTCTACTGAGACAAAAGGCGACACAGTACAGAAGCCTTCCAACAGTGCACTATTTGCTCTCACGAACATATTGTACATAAATGAATGATCATTTTATACATAAATGGATGCACTTTGTGAAATATACCAAATAACACCTCAACTTAATCAGAATACTAACTAGCTGTTTGATCACAAAGCCAGACAATGTACAAATTAAGCAGTGTATACACAGCACCAAAAGATCAAAGCATGAGCAAAAATTACTGAGAACAGTAAATCAGCAGCAGCATCCAAAATTGGTTTGGTTAGCTTGCTTGCTGGCTGGCTAATGTTTTAACTGACATTAACCAGTCTGTTAGCTAGCCAAATTTGCATTCGTCAAATGCATCTTTTTTGCCACCAAACATGTTTTACAAGGGCAAAAGGGTTAAAAATGGAGGCCTTTTTGGCCTTTGCTCTTGGTTATTTCCAATGGTGCTCTCCAAGAAACAAACAGCCTTAAGACAACACTACTTCATCACAACAGTAACATTAGCTTTATTCTACGTGGTTGAGTACTTCTGGTCATGTGTGGAGATGGAGAGTGCAAAGGGGAGTAGACTGAGTGTGGGTGAAAAAAAGTTGGGGGGGTGGGGGGGTTAACAGAGACCACTTGAAGTGTAGGCAAATAACACCAAGCACCGTTGTGTGTGCGGTGCCTCTTTCTCTTGGCTTATATGCAAAACAATCTGTTTCCACAGGCTCTGGCGCCTTGCTTTAGCAGCACTAGCTTCCCAAATCAGAGCCCATTGATGTAATCCCACAGGAAGGCATGCCTTTTCACGACGGATCAATGTCATTTGTGTGCACACAGAATGACGTGCCAACAGCATCAGCGACCTATTCAGCGATTGATGTGAGGATTGGTCTGAGTCCTAGAGGCCGTGAGTGCTGGTGTTCAGGGGTCAGCTCGATTGCTCTTAAAGCCACTCAGGGAATCGCTGTTCACAGATTATAGCACTTGTCATCTGAATAGCAGATAAGTAGTATGTGCCATAGAAAAACAGACATACTCACATATATATACACACACACACACACACACACACACACACACACACACACACTGTATATTGGCAAAAATATTCACTCACCCATCCAAATCATTTAACTCTGGTGTTCCAATCACTTCCATGGCCACAGGTGTATAAAAGCAAGCACCTATGCATGCAGACTGCTTCTACAAACATTTGTGAAAGAATGGGTCACTCTCAGGAGCTCAGTGAATTCCTGCATGGTACCGTGATAGGATGCCACCTGTGCAACAAGTCCAGTCGTGGACAAGTCCTTTCTGCAGAGTCAATCACTACAGACCTCCAAACTTCATGTGGCCTTCAGATTTGCTCAAAAACAGCATAGAGAGCTTCATGGAATGGGTTGCCATGGCTGAGCAGCTGCATCCAAGCCTTACATCACCAACCCCAATGCAAAGCATTGAATGCAGTGGTGTACAGTACGCCGCCACTGGACTCCAGAGCACTGGATACATGTTCTCTGGAGTGATGAATCCCGCTTCTCCATCTGGCAATTCGATGGATGACTCTGGGTTTGACGATGATGAAACCTTTGTCACTAGTCACAAGTACCAGCGAATTTTTGCGCTTTCCAGGAGAACGGTACTTGTCTGACTGCATTGTGTCAAGTGTAAAGTTGGGTGGAGGGGGGATTATGGGGTGGGTTTGTTTTTCCCCCAGGAGTTGGGCTCAGCCGCTTAATTCCAGTGAAAGGAGTTCTTAATGCTTCAGCAGACCAAGAGATTTTGGACAATTTCATGTTCCCAACTTTGTGGGAACAGTTTGGGGATGGCCCCTTCCTGTTTCAACACGACTACACACCAGTGCACAAATCAAGGTCAATAAAGACATGGATGAGCGAGTTTGGCATGGAAGAACTTGACTCGCCTCCACAGAGTCCTGACCTCAACCCGACAGAACACCTTTGGAATGAATTAGAGTGGAGACTGTTAGCCAAGCCTTCCCATCCAACATCAGTGTCTGACCTCACAAATGCGCTTCTGGAAGAATGGTCAAAAATTCCTTTATGCCTTGTGTTTTTTGCTTGGTTTGTGTGTTTTTGTACTCATTACAGATTCCATTCTATAACTTCACCCTTTCCGCTACCAGACCCTGCTGCTGATCCATTCCATATATATATGTTTTTGGATATATTACCAGAACAAAAGCTCATATATCCAAAATGATAATTATACAATTTTACAGGTGAAGCAAAAATGTTCTTTACATTTAATGTAAGTCAGTGGAACCAGACTGGTCATTCTGGGAAGCTGTTTTTGGTCCCTTCAAATCAATCATTAAATTTACATAAAATATAAAAGGCAAGATGGCATTCAGGCATGGTGAAACAAGATTACACAAGTGTACAGTGTTCAGGCAACAACTCAGACTTTGCTAACCTAACAGTACTTCTTAATGACAAATACAGGAGAAAAATATAATATAGGCTACAGAAATCAAAAACAGATGCATTGATAAATCCATCTTTTTACCCATAATAAATTCTGATAGAATCTGCATATTTGCCAAAGGACAAAACATTTGATGGTGTTTATAATTAAGCAGAACAAGAGGTATGATTCACAGGACAATGATAACATGTTCAAAGGCCACTCTGAAAACTGTTGTTTTACAGAGCCGCATATGTTGGCACAATGGAGCCTGTTTCGGGTGGTTATTAATACAGTAGTTGTTCATTATACCCCCCCCCCCCTTTAGTCATTCATGCTTTTTATTTAGAAAAGTTGCTTTGGCTTTCAAAATGAACAGTCTCCATGGCAACAGAGCACATTAATCACAGAACCAAATCACCTCAAATAGAAAGGTGGCCTTTTCTGCTCCTGTTTGGTGGAACTGGGAAAGTACATCAAGGTTTGAGCTATTAGAGAGCTCTCAGGAGGAATAACTGTCAGATCCAGCAAAAACAACAAACAGGACAGACATGTTGTGTGACTTGCATATAAAACAATATTATACATGCCACGTTTGGAATGTTCATTCAAGACGCACCTGCATGTGAGTGAATATGTTGAATAAGAGTCACTCATCTTATTAAGTTCAATGCTCAGGATTCTTTAAATCAATTTTATTAAACCATGCAAGCTGTTGTTCTTGAGGTCTCTGGCAGTTCGGCTAACCCCAAGTAACCCTAAGATCAAACCTACTTTCATGATAATTTTACCAGTAAAAGAACAAAGGAGAAAAAGAAAACTAAGAACAAGAGGAACAAGAGAAACAAGATACAAGTGATGGACAATAAAAAAGGAGAGCGAGTAAGAAAGCAAACCTCAGAGGACAGACAAAGAGGCAAAGAAGGAAAAGGGGAGAAAAGGATAGTAAGGCAGATGGAGACAAACAGAGAGGGAGGGAAGTCTCCTCAGTTACCTTCTCTGGTATGTTTACCTCCCTCCCCCTAAGGGAGCAAGATTGATTAGCGTATTATTCATCTGAGGGTTCGCTCCTGCACGCTCATATTCAGACGGATGCTCCCCACTTCCCAGCCAAGCCCAACCACTTTTCTTAATGTCACACAGACAGAGCATGACTCTGCAGCTGCTATCCAACATCACCAACTACTCATACCCTACTGTTCAGTGTTACCCACTAACCCCACTAACCCCCATACTCTTCTGCTATCAAGCATTATCCACCAGCCACCATACTGTCCCACACTGCCAAGCATTACCCACAATACAGTACTTCTGTCTGATATTAACTAC
Source organism: Pygocentrus nattereri (assembly GCF_015220715.1). Taxonomy (NCBI): domain Eukaryota; kingdom Metazoa; phylum Chordata; class Actinopteri; order Characiformes; family Serrasalmidae; genus Pygocentrus; species Pygocentrus nattereri. The sequence goes on from NC_051224.1 coordinate 10,202,852, forward strand.
TACCCTTCATTCCACTACTGCTAAGCATTATCTACTACCAGTCAGTCAGTCAGTCAATCTACTACTGCCAAGTGCTACCCACTATACTCAAGTGTTGCCCACTACCTACTAAAGCTGGGCAATTAATCGAAAAAGCAATCAAAACAGACATTCAGAACCTCTAATCGACGTAATCTTGCCCATGTTGGTTATTTCGATTTTTTTAAAATTCTGTTAAATTCTTTCCCCACTTAGTGTGTTCACATACTGTCTTCTTAAAAACTTACTACTGTGCATGTAGTCATGTGACTCCGCCACATCCAGTGTGTGACATCGAAGCTAAGGCTATGTTCACACAGCAGGCAAAAGTGACCCAAATCTGATCGTGTCAACAAATCTGATTTTTTTCTTTGCCTGTTCACAGTATTTTTAAAAAACATGATCTGTATGCGACATCAGTCTAAACAAATCAACTCCTAAACTGACCCGTATGTGCAAAAGAACAATGATTCATGTTGCTCCATGTGGCTAACCCAGATGTAAACAATCATGACTATGAACGAACATCAGTCGCTCCTGAAGCTTTCGGTTTCTTCTTCGCCAGCATCACAGGAGCAATCATGAATCTTCACTCACTCACAGCAGGGCTCATCATCCAGAATGTGTTAGAGCTCACCGTAAAAAGAGTTTGGTCACTTCTTTGGTTTGCATCTTCGGATACTTTAAACTTCGCTTTCAGACTTAACTGTTCACTGATGCAGCAGCCTGCCTCCCTATGGCAGCAAATCGACCATGTCTTTCAAATCGCTTCAAACACGGAGGTTTGGACAAGTGTCTTCTAATTTGTGTACAGAAATATTACCCCAAATGTTTATTAGGTCTCAGCAGTGCGAAATGACGACAAATGTTGAGTTGGATTGACGAAAAGCCGTGCAAATTCTGATCTGGCTGTTGAGATGATTTACATCAAGATATGCAGAGAATATTTACAGTGCAGTGAACTGTCAGTGAATTTTGAGGGGAAAAAAAATCTTTAATTGTAATCAAGGTAAATATTCCATTAATCATGACATTAATTTGAAGTCACATGGCCCAGCACCTTCTACCTACCATACACTACTACTGTCCAGCACAGCCAACTACCCTCCATAGCCTACTACTGCCAAGGCTTACACAGTACCTACCATGCACTATCACTGTCCAGTATCGCTATCCCTATCTCCGATACTGTTTTACTCTCTACTCCCATACTCTAACTACTGCCAAGCATAACCTACTACCCATCATGCACTGATGTCCAGCATTAACTATCCCTCATTCTACTACAGTCAAGTATAACCCAATATTTACTGTGGACCTGTGGACTACTGCATTACCAACTGTCACTATATTCACTACTGTTCGACCACTGTTAACCACTACTCCCATAATCTACCTACTGTCAAGTATTACCATGTACTTACTGTGCACTACTCATGTGCAGCATTACCAGCTATCCTCTACACTTTACTCATAGTTTACTAATGAAATGGATCTTCAGCTTGATGCAGAAGGAGTTATACATGGTTCTAAATAGAATCTTTTGGAATGGGTTCTTTATGGTACCAAAAAGGGTTCTTCTATTTTTACAAGTTTGTTAAGCTTTTCAAGATGCAGAGAACTCTTTAAACCATGCCGTTTTTTTTTTTCGTGGTTCTACATAGAACTGTATTCTTTACTAAATAACCATTAAAGAACCATCTTTAAGTGTGCACTACTGCCAAGCATAATCAATTATTCCCCCCACTCTACTACTGCCAAGGATTATTAACTACCCCCATACACTACTACTGCCAAGCAACTACACCACATACTACCACTTGCCAAGCATTTTAAACTACTGCCAAGGAGGGCTGTCAAAACTGGCCAAAAATGGCATACGATTATTCCCTCTTTAATAAACATAAATAAATAACAAACAAACAAACAAAAACAACAAAACAAGTATTAACCATTCGAATATCTACTTTTGTGCTTTATGTCCATAAGAGGGCAAACCAATGCAACAAGAATATTGCATCAGACTTGGATTCCCCTCAAATTCAACTTCCCCATGAGCATGCATTCCCTGAGCAGAAAGCAGAAACTGCAATTACGGAAAGTTGACCCAGTTTGCTTTTAACGCTGCCCCCCCCCAAAACAAACATTAACAACTTGATTATATAACTGAAGTTAGAATATTTGTTAACAGCCGTACTGCCAAGCATTATCAACCCCCCCACCCCCAAAATTCTACTACTGCCAAGCAATATCAACTTCCTCCGTACTCTACTACTGCAAAAACATCATCAATAAACCCCATACCCTACTACTGCTGAGCATTCCCAACTACCCACTAAGGGTGGGAATCTCTAGGCACCTAACGATTTGATTATGATTTAGAGGGCAGGGATGCAATGACTGAAAATGATTATCAATGCATCATTTTTTTTTTTATTGAATTTATTTTTTCCCCCCTCACTGTGTGACGACTTAGTACTTCTAAAGCAAAGTATTTGTAACAATCCATAATGAATTTACTAGAAACATTTTTTATTAATAAAATCACGCAGAAGTCATGTGGCAAGTCAATTGGAAGGCTCTCATTCACTGCTCTTATTTGGAGCACGAGGCGCTAGCTGACACTCATCTGTGATAAAACGTGCCGTTACAGAGAAATAAGATTCTGTGGCAATGGCTGTCCACACAGCACGTTACAGCTGTCTTACCCGTTTTATTTAGTGATTCCATAACTTCGGTTCGGGTCTCGTTGTAGAGATTGGGGGGTATCGCTGCATCAGTAAAACATCTTCAAGGAGGCACGCTGTATCTCAGCTCCCAATGTGCAACACAGTGTGAAAGTCCAGGTTCTCAATGACTGAGAACGTAAATACTTGGCAATTAAAGTTACAAAAGAATTTGTATTTCGCTTTCAAGTTGTGAAAGCTTCGACATTGTTCGCTCGGTGGTTCTCTGGTAGGCAGGAAGTACAACCGGATGGAAAACAAGTGGGAAACATGTAATATGGTTCTCAAGTTCATCATTTCCAAAATATTTTACACGACACGTGACACGACTTGCATATACTGTGGCTCCTGTCCAGGTCCCTTTTCCCTTCAACTTCACAGAAGCCAAAATGCTTCCATACTCTAGCTCATGGGTCAGCAACATACGACTCTTTTACTGCCCTGGTGTGGTTCCACAGCAGAATTACAAATAAAAATAAATAAATCCCCCTTTGCAGTAAAATAATCAGATTTCTCAGTCTGCACACTTGAGAAGAGGTTTTCTGTTAGGAGATGTTAGGAAAGCAGCTACTGCTAAAGCTAAAAGCAGAGCAAAGCAAGTCTGCATGCGTGTTCATATTTTTTTGCCTATACTAGGACATTAGCACATACTGAGACATACTAGACATACAAAATTGTGGATCCCAAGGTGGTTTGATTTTTGTTGAAAGAACAAAATGACTCTTCACATCTGGGATGCCGACCCCTGATCTAGCTTGTAATACACAGGGTGCCAGTCAGATTTGTTGCTCTTCAATTTGTGTTTTTGTTACATGCACATCACAGACTGTCCAGGTGCTGCATTTTCACTCTCTCTACTTCTGCCAAGTATTACCTACTACCTACTCGCAGCGGCTATACCCATCACCACTTTACTCTCACCTATGAAAATCATGTATGAATGATAATCTGTAGGCAAAACCTATTATAGGAATAAACTAGTTGTTAAACTTTATAAGCTCTTTAATAATATTACAGCAATACATTACAAATGACACTATTTGTTGTTATACATTATATAATATCATATCAGAACAGTGGCAGTTCTTACCTTTGGTGGTGAATGCTGGTGCTTGCCAGGACCCTGAGGGCGTTGGGGTCTCAGGGCACGGGGGATAAACTCAGGGGCTAACGGGTTCAGCACATAGGTTTTCTTCAGCTCTAGAGCCTCCAGCTGGGCCTTGATCTGCTCAAATGTGATGCCGTGCAGACTGCTGTTCTCATGGCAGATGGAGATGAACGTTTCCCAGAACTTTCTGTATATGGACACAGATGTGTACAATGAGCAGGATGTTCCACAATCACAGATGTGCATACTGTACACAGTGCATTACACTGCTAGAAACAAGCATCTCCAAACCTGCTCCTGGCATTATGCTCTCCTGCAGAATTTATTTCTGACCCCAATCTAACTTAATCAATCATCAAAGTCTTTCAGATGCTTGTAAAATCCAGAGAAAACTGTTCGACTAGGTGTGAAGAAGACAGTAACAAACTCTGCTTTGCTCCTGGAGAAGAAACCTGAACTGAAGTAACACCTTTTATTGTTACCATAAAAATCCTGCAATTTCATGGTCATCTTTAAATCACAAACCTAATGGCTAAAATGGAACCAGAATCCAGGTGAAAGCTTCAAGTCCTGCTGTCAAGGCAATTTTACTGCCTGGAGAATACCCAAGTTGTTGAACAGCAAGGAAACACCCTTTAAAACTATGCAATAAACTAGTATGAGAATGCAGCCCACAAGAAGACCTGTTAAGCTCACTGGCTGTCACTAGCAGTCAGAGCCGAGAACATGAGAAGAGGGGGCGGGTAGAGCTCTTTCAGGCTTTGATACCACACTGCCAGAGCATGAGAAGCACTCATATACCACAGCTTTCCAAGCTAAGAGAGCCTGCAGGGAGTACATTTTCATTATTAAGATAGGATTTAAATATAAGCCAGATAACTGGAACCCATGGAACACAAAAATCTTACATCAACAAATGGGGTGCCTTGCATTTTCGACATCACGACTCGCAAAGCACTCGGTCCAGAAATGTCAGCAAGAAAATGTAACAGGGTGTGCCGACTGTTGCATATCCACATATAAAAAGTCATTTCATGTCGCTCTTGTAAGAGAATTTACTAAGACAGCTGGAGAGACATCAGCCTCAGAACTCCCAACAGAAAATGAAGACAAAGAGCATCCACAAAGACTTCTTTTTAGAGGCTTTGGACACAGAGCACTCAATCTCAATAAGTGTCTGAGATATCAAAGGTCTTCCAATTCTCAACTGGGCAGTCGTGTAGCATGGTGTGGTGGGTTTTCGCAAGTAAGATTTTGTCTAATTTGGGAAAATAAAAGTGCTAATTGCTGATGCTCATGCAAGGAGCAAGGGGGGCTTGCGTCATGGTCTAGACGGCACTGTCCTGCATCTCTGCTGAACTCTGAGCCATTCTGAAGACAAGCTCCATTAACTCTGACTGGGAGGCAGCTGGGGCAGGCAGAGGACACAACAGTTCCTTACACCATGCTCAGTGAAAGTGCTCACTGCTGGAGCTCTCATACTGATCACACACACACACACACACACACACACACACACACACACACACACACACACACACACACACACACACAGCTTCTCCTTCTGGGTCATAGGGGGTGCAGGAGCCTATCCCATCTGTCATTGGGCGGAAGGCAGGATATACCCTGGACACGTTCATACTGATCAGAGATTTTTTTTTTCCCATGCTTGCTAGGAGGCCCCTTTCACCTAAACTGTAGCAATCATAATAGACGACTGAAGCACAAAACACGTATACAGGTCATAATTAATACTTTAAATATTCAGATTTGCCTCACTATCTTGCCATCAGTACTTTCCACAGATGTATTTGTATTTGAAATATACTTTAAGAGCCATTATTATTTGATTTCATAGTAGATGAAAGCACAAACTGGTATGGTAAAAATGTTGGATAAAAAAAATTTTTTTTTAAAAAAAGTGTTGAATCTTTTGAGCCATCTGGTGTAAAATGTTTGACAGAGCACTTCTCCTCCCCATCTCCTTAGGATCAAAAAAAAAAACGTTCCACATAATGCGCTGAAGTTTCGAAGAGGCATATCTGATTCATCTAATCAAAGTCTTAATGAGAAAGTGAAAGATATAAATCAGAGGTGATGGCTACAGCAGCTATGTGAACTAAGCCTGAAATTAAATTAAGGTGCTCCAACAGAAACAAACAGGAAGGGATGAAACTGCTCTGCTGGTGGTGAATCCAGGATATGTACAGAAACATGCTTTGGAGAAAGGAAGTGGTAGGAGCTGGTCTTTAGATTACTGAGTTGCCAGCGCTGGCTGTTAAACATGCTATTGAGTATTAGGTTGGCTCAGAGGACCACATCTCCTCCTACCACAACACACACACACATTCATTTAATTGCCGGGCCTTTCAGCTTGACATTTCCTGTAGCCGGGCTCCAACGATTGGCTGACGCACGGCAGTCTCCATAGCGACCAGTGAGCTGCAGCTAGGGAGGATAGGGATCGGAGAGCAGCGGCTGATGGACAGTCCTCTCAAGAACCGTGTGTCAACATACGCAAACACAAAACACACACAGACCCTGCATTTCTCCTCCACAAACACCCTGACAACACCACATCTTATACTGAGCAGTGAAAACCATCAGCTTGGAAGAGCAATGCCTAGGAGGGGAAACTACATAGAACAGTCTAAAAACAGCTATGATAATGAAATTGCATTTAACAGCTGGACAACACTAGGGATTTTAAGTACGCAGAGATGCTATGGCAAGCAGAAAAAAAAAAAAAAAAGACTCTTGCCATTTTACAACTACAGCCTGACATGTTGGTCTTTTACAACAGGCAAAAACACAGTTACAGCATGAGGATTAGGAGACATAATTTGGTGTTTTAAAAGGTGGATAAAATATTTTTGTATGTTTATATGTACCAACTTCTCTTTACGCCATAGAATTATAGAGGCTGTTTTGGTTACTGTGTTTCTAAAGACTAATATACAAAAAAAAGCTATGTTCTGACTGGTTTAGCACTTACAGCTGCTCCTTAAAACCTTAATATGAAAGGGTGGAGTAAAACTGTCACAATATGCAAATTAGTCAATAAATGCTGCCAACCCCCTGATGACAAGACCCACTTCATGCTGGACTGAGTGAACATATCACTGTTGTTGGAAGAAAACCTTGCATCTCCAAAATGATAACTTTACAGAAAAAGAAAAAACTGCTTTAGTTTTAATGCAAGTCAATGGAAACAATAGACTTTTTTGCCAGTCATTTTGGGTCACTACTTTTAGTCTATTCTTCATCAAATTTGTACACAATATAAAGGCCAACAGGCATTTTCAAATTGTGTCAAAAACTGACAAACTACAAAAATGGATACAAGGTTTTGTTCTGACAGCAGCGATAAGCAACTTCAGCTTATAAAGAGACAACACCACTGATTTTGTCTGTGTATCATGCTCAGTCATAATAATAATAATAATAATAATAATAATAATAATAATAATAATAATCCTCCTTACTTGATATTTATTACTTCATAAATGGTTTGATCATTTGAATGTAACCAATCAGGTCGCTCAGGCAATACAATTCACGTGCCAAAATGAAAAGCATTGTCATCATTTTAATCACTTGTCCACTCTTATTAACAGTAGCTCATGCTGCAAGAGTGTCTTATCGAGAATCAGACTTCCAAACAAGCAGATTATGCAGACAGGACAGTACTAACAAGGTACAAAAGAATGCTCCGATACGGATTTCCCTCATTTGGTCCGGACCATCACAACAATATGTTCCCACCAACAGCGAACTGGGTTCATTTGGATGCAATTGAGGCTGACTTCTGCCGGACCACATTTCATTTGATTGGTGCACAGAACAGGTGGTGTTCACATCTGACAAATGGACCTTACTAAAGAAAAGTTTGATGGGTCTGAATCACACAAGCAGTGAAAGTGCCTTAGATTACAAATCAAAGGTCTGATTACATAGAGGACTGACCCCAAGTGACTGCATGTAATCATGAAACCATTTCCTGTGTTTCATCTTCTGTGCTTCAGCATGATTACAGACAAACACAGACATAACACACTGCCAAATAAGAGCACTGTCTCAGCCAGTGTAAATCAGTCAGTCAGTGGCAAGTGCAGTAGCTTCACACCATCTCCCTCCCACGGCACCCTGGGAAAAGGTGCCAAGCACGTTTGTTTTCCTCACTAGCTCCTGACGCTAAAGGGCCCAGCATGAGGCTGGAGCATGCCAGGTCGGGCCGAGAGCTGGGACGAAAGCTGATAGAGCATCTGGCCCTCTTCGGTCCAGTGTCACAGTGTAGACTAACGCCAAAATCACCCAGCAGTATGAGGAAACCACTCAGAGCTGCATGGTTTTCTGCCCCTCTAGCTTCGGCTTCCTGCCTGGGCTGCCCAATTAACCCAATTAATAACCTGCTATAACAAAATATAAATTAATATGCTGTGCACTAATTAAAGTCCCAGTTTTGCTTTCTGAAATTAGCTTGTTGAGAAAAGGCTGCAGTAAATGTACCCCCAATTAGAGGAGTTGCCTGCTGCATCACAATCAGGCATCTTTAGTTACCAAACACCCTATCACATGAGCTCTCCAACCAATCACAGGACTTTTCAGCACGTGCCCTACGAGTGCACTAATCAATGGCAGACGCTCTGGGAGAATTATCACAGGTGTTCAGGCAGCTTGACAAATCACAATCATTTCTGAATTAACAGAGCATGGTGATTAGTCATTAAAATCGAATGTGCTCACAATTAATAACATTCTCAAAATAACAGCAGCTGTCTTCCATGCAGCACTATTATAAACATGATTGCCTGAGAAAACACTCAAATTATCTTCAATCACCTCTTGACTTACGGCCTAAGGTGCGTTTAAAAAATTAACTCCAACTGATTGATTTCGGGACTGCCTTACTGATTGTATCTGATTACCTGCAACGGCCCACAGAGCATAGGGCGATAGGGTCTCCCACGACGGCCACCAGGGACTGGGCACGTGTGATGGCAGTGTTGAGAAGTTTGTAGTTGGACAAGAAGCCATAGTCCAGATCTTCTGTGGAGTCCTCCACCAGCTGCTCCTTCCTTTTGATGGCAGTCTGCTTGTGCTTGCAGGTGTGACGGGTGCGAACAGTGCTCAGGAACAGCACTCGAAACTGCTTACCTATAGGAAGTAGAGAGAGAGAATTACTGTAGCACAAAGTTTATTTTATATACAGCTTAGACAACTTGACTAACTGTAGTCCCTGGGCAAGTACAGAGAAGATATATGCACTCAAAAGAACTCGATTCACCACCCCAGCATGAATACTATACTAACAACTAGGGGTGTAATGGCGCACAGAAGCTCAGTACCTGGGGGGGAGGGAGACACCCCCCCCCCCCCAAAAAAAAAAAAAAAAAAAACAGCACACCTACAACAAAAAACTTGATGCATAAAGCTAAGCATTATATTTTCATTTATTTTGAAAAGATAGTAGCGCATGTTACAGTTTAATCCACCTAGTGTCTTATAGTTCCCCCTGAGGTAGCTGGTGCAGTCTGTTGTGTATTAAGCAGTAAAATGTAAACCGTGAACATGCATTCTCACATAAGTCATATTTTTACGTAGGACTGATACCTTATAAGGCAATAGGTCACAATTGGCTACAAAACTGAAACGTACATCTTATGTTATTAAAAAAGAACCTAATTAAATAGAGTAATAAAAAAATAACATTGTGCATTATGAATAATGTTACAATTTGTTTCACTTAGGTTATTTGTAAACAAAAGCTTAATCCCAACCCACCCAAAGAAGAGACACCCTTACTAGTAGGGAGGGATAGTATTTACATCCAGGTAAGCATTTTACCAACTGCCAACTTTGGTACCTTCTTTATAAAAATATGGAACTTAAACATTTTCATACAGTACTGCATTACTCAGTTAAATACAGACATCAAAACCTACACTCGCCCACTGGCCACAATTTTATGCTGGCTGATGACTGAAACTGAAGGCAGCCGCCTCGATGCCTCGCTACCTAAACTGTCTCATAAGTCAGGGTCTCAGAAGGCAGCATTGTAATGAAGGCATCTGCAACCAAATCATGTTTGAGGTGCAGCTGAAAGGCAGTGATGCGTCATAATGTTGCCAAGATACCAACGGTTCACTTCTATCTGTTAGCGTTAGATGGGAGGATGCATCTATGCTGCCTTCAAAATAACAGCCAAACGGAGGAACTTCAGCAGGCAGTGCTTTACGCCAACATTAGATTTGAACATGACTGTTTTCCTGCCTCAGAATACTGTATGAGTAGGCAGCATTTATTGCATTTCAGACACCACACCGAAATGCATCGAACTTGTATTTGTGAAATATGGTTCAACATTACACATTCACTAATCCTCACACCACATATTCTCCGTACAACTGCATGCCCAAAAGCCCCTACAGTTTCAGGTAAAATACACATACCGTTCCAAATCTAATACCAATAATAGTCCTTGGGCAAGATGTGTAGCACTACATCTGCCACTCTCTCTCTAACACAGTTATTTTGTATTATATTCAACAGGCATGGGTTTTAACTATTTAGAAAAGCTTTTTTCAGGCAGTTATTATAAAGCCACATCTGAGGGGGTTTTTACGCTCATTGCGTTGTTCTTGCCATAGTTTCAGTTTCGCTCTCCTGCAGCGACGGCCGCGGACTGAACATTGATCCAGAACATGTCGGAGGCATTTAATGGGACATGAACATTACCGTTTTGGCTAAGTCAACCAGCAATGAATGCCACTTCCTTTCTCAAACTAGATATTTTGGCCACAAACCTTGAAATACAATGGCCAGAAGAATAATAAGGTGAATTGTTTTATATACTTAAATCTACTTAAGACAGAGAAAAGCTTCTTCAGATGGTAAGCTTGTTCTCTCTGTGATTTTAGATGCTGAAGTAATGCTAATTTGCCTTCATTATCACTGGACAAGACGAAGGATTATATCATATTATTACTGTGAGGAATGAGCACCTGAGGACTCCTTCAAAAGGCAATTTCAGTTCAATAGCCTAGGTAGTCAAACGTCTCATCAATTATGCACAAACCAATCTAGCTCTTCAACCATCCCCGCGCTCCTGCAAGCATGCCAACACTCACAGCACTTAAGGGGCTTGCAGTTACTCTTCTCTTTTCTTGACTCTTCATGCTGGTCTAGGACCAATGATCTTAATCAGCTGTGTGGTAATTGGGCACTATGCATCAAAATCTCTCACCACTTTTTATGTCTCTGCTCTAATTGGGTACATTAACTAATGCAGAAACTGCAAAATATGTAGGTCAGAAAATTTGCTCATGCTTCATTTTGATTGCAACCTGATTTTGTCTTGGACTGATCACATCAGAGCACCTTTTATCGCAATGCATGGTAGGTGCCATGGAAAATCAAACTAATAAAAATGTTCTTTTGCTCCAAATGCAGTCAATCAGCTGAAATTTCCAACGGTGTCCAAAATTTGTTAATTTAGCTTTGGTGCTATGAGGCCAATTTAGATAACAAGTAATAGAAGCATATACATCACCAATTAACACTGAGCAAACTGAAAATCTATCTATAAAAATAGATAAAACGCATGTTATACAGCCACAAACTGTAGAATCCAACTCTGAATGAAAATCTGGCTCATGTCTGTACTTCTGTCCCGTTTTACACACAAAAATAAGTCACACCATGCCTACTACAACTGTTAACATTAGACAAGTGACATCTCTACATAACGGGCCAGTGGGGCCTGGCCCCAACAGATATCACTGTGGAGCAGTGAACAAACAATCATTAATTCAGTACAACTAATGTAATTTTTATTCTTTGTAACTAACATTGTTCTGCGTTTATATAGGACAGTGGTAGGGCTGTCTGATACATTCCAAACATCTTCCTGTACCTGTTGTGTAAATGCCAGTAGGCTACCTAGCAGTCTTCATTTGGTGAATGTGTGGTTGGCCTTTCAGTGATCGTCTAACCAAAAGACACATTGTGCTTAATAAACAGGCTTACAATAACCAACTGTGGGGTACGCTCACGATGGCCCCATGCTGAGAGCAGCCAAAAAAAAAAACATTTACATATGTCCAGATGTTTAGTAACGTTGTTTACAGTATGGCCGTTCCTACACAGCTAGCCATTATTCCTCATCAGTTGTGGTAGTCACATAACAGTAAGGTGATGTAATGAGTCATGTCAAAAATGTAATAAAAGTTAAATTTGGTACCAGCCATTAGAGCAGAAATTAATAGATTAAACATTTGGGACCACACCAGCCAGAGGATTTCAAGATCATTCAGTCTAGACAGGACAAAAACTGCTCCTTTAATCCAGAGTGCTTTAAGTAGACCTGGCTAACTGGGAGTGTAGCTAAATACACTCTTCTGCTTTCCTTGCCTGCACTTGTTAGGCTATCACTTGAATTCTTTCATGGATTGGTGGAAAAGTTTGACAGGTTTGCCCAGATGAAAGATCATCGCACAGCTTTTCTTTTCAAGCAGTGACCATGCCTGGTGAATCATTTTGCATTAGTACAAGTCGTGTTATTCCCAACGCCTGGAAAGAAATGTTTCCTTACTCTAAAATGTTGCTTTGGAGGTGTAATTGCAGACCACAATGAATGTATACTGCTAGATAACTTTGGATTTATAACACAACGCTGTATAATCAGGTTTTGTGAGATCTAATGTTATCATATCACTCAAATTCCTGTGTCCACTTCCACTAACTCCAGCACCACAATGTTAATTTGTGAAATTGTGATTTCATTGATGGAGTGGGTTTCTGTGTTTGGATCAAGCTTGTGTGTCATTTCATTGACCAGTAGGTTGCTATTTGTTGTGCCCCACCAGGCTTTTTGTGGCAAAGATGCCACTGCAAAATTAAAGAACCAAACCTCCAAGATCCTTGCAGATTGACTACATTTGGCATGGGAGAAAAATGATGTAAATCACTTTTAATTATGAGAACTCAGCAGTTATTAGGTCTGTCCTCAGCACTAAGCATGCTTACACACTCACCCTGGACGTTGAGCACTCTTTCCACGCTGACCTCAGGCATTCGCTTCTTGCGGAGCTCGGCACGGATGCGGAAGACCTGGTCAGCATAGGGCGACACCACCCCGATGCTGCCCTCATCAAGCTTGCCCCAGGCCACTGGCCACTTCCTCCTCATTTCCTCCACACGCTCCACAATCTCAAACACCTATATGCACACATGCACATACAGACAACTGTTTACACTCCACTGCTTTTTGACACTGAAAGAACACACAAGAAGTGTCTATTTCTGTGATTTTATCTACATTAGTAACATGATTTCTAAAGGCTGCTGTTGCGTTTCTGATTTAGGAATGTAACCCATCGGCTACGCCTCATCATTACTCCAATTCAAAAAACAAACAAGGTCTTAAAAAGCACTGTGCAGCCAAGAGGAAACCAAGCATTGTGTATATTTTGAACAGTGATAGAAAAAATCCTAACTGGTGGCAGATTTAAACTTTTTTAGGGAAAGTCTATATGGTTATAAATATACTGTCTCACAAATGTACAATAATGGTGTATGTAATCCCAATTAATCCTTAGCTGTCCGCGGCAATAAATCCATTTTATACAAATTATAATAAATAGAGCTCAAAATGATTAATCTAAACTCCAAAACTCACAGCTAGCTGAAGAAGTGCTGTTTCCAAACTTCGACACTACAAATATGTGTAATTCATTATGTAACTACATATGTTATCAAGTTTATCGAGTGAGCAAGTTTAGAACAGCATGTCTTTGCTAGGCTGGTGCGCGGTGCGCTACCTCAGCATTGTTGTAGTAGGCCGTGCTGTTCTTCTCCTGCACATCCTCCCCACGGGCCGTGAAGAAGGTCAGAGGGTAGAAGTCCTTATGGGGCGGCTGCTTGCCGCTGGCCATCAGCTTGCCCTCGTAAAACAGATCCGACGTATAGCTGCAGCCACCGGAAGCAAACTACAGAGTCAGCATTGGCTACTTCATAAAGGTCATTTAATAGGCTCAGATTCTTCTTTACTATTCATAACACATTTAATTACACTGAAAGCTTCAAATACAGACCACTGCCCTTTAACAGGTCTGTCAGAGATAATAGACTATGCCACACAGGTTATCATAAGCAAAGAGGCAATCAGATATGATAGTCATCAAAAGATAAACGTGAACCACTGTAGATTATGTTGCAGAGGAGGGAGGAAAAAAAACTGTTTCAAGTTATGCAACAGGAACTATATTGGATTTCCTGAACTTTCTTGCAAGCAATTTATGAACAATAAAAGTATCAACAGCATTTTCACAGCTAATGCACTGTTCTTCCATATGAAACCCAAGAAAATCTGCCGTAGCACAATGTATGTAGATTTTATGCTAAACGATTCATCACAAACAGATGCTATGTAAATTTCAGTACAGAAGACACTCAAGGTATCTGTTTTAATTAACATTTCAGCTCTCAAGCTCACCAATCAAGGACAGTTTGCTTCTCTTTGCTGACTTCCAAAAAGCTGAGACATCCAGAAGATATGTGCAGGCATTGGGAACTTTCATTAAGACCAGAATGCAGCCAAAGTGGCAAGGAACGTCATCTTCATCAGTCTGAGCTAAAGAAGAATCAACTGCTCTGCTAGGTTTTGTCACATATCACTCTCAGCACATATCACTGAGAGCCAGGAGCATTATGACAAAATGTGTTGCTATCTGGCTCTGTATTCATTTTGTATGTTTGTATGTGTCTCCACACAACAGCATATCCCTGTATTGTGTTTGTATGTCTGTCTCCTCAGGAAGAGCGATGTGAAAAAGTTCACACCTACTTGATGATTGCCTCATGTGAGCGGTAGTTTTCACACAGCAGGATCCTGCAGGGATACTCTGAGGGATAGTGCTCGTACAGTCGGTCGAGTAGAGACACATGCAGGTTCCTCTCCCGTGCAAACTCACTGTACACAAATGGACTCAGCTGGAGAGAACAAAGGATATTACACAGTCAAAAAATGCCCAATTTTATGAGCTGAAACTTTAGTAAATCTTCATCACAGTAAAACAGGTCCGTCAACATTGATAATTAATACTTAAATCTACAAATTATTTTGCCAATTATGTGAGTTATACAACTGAATTGAACAAGACAGACAAACCTAGTTCTGCTACCAGTGGATGCATGGTATTTGTGCCACATTACATTCAGGGTAATTTTAAAAATTATACATTATATAATATATATAATACATTATAGTGCACTTGGTTATGTACTTGTGCTAGATGACACTGTCCACCAGAAAGAGTGAAAATGTGCTAAATAGCACTGCTTCTACAGTTGAATTGAGAATTTTTAACTGAAGTCATACAAAGCCTGAGCTCAGATAAACACTACACACAACTGCATTACTGCACTCATTATAAGAAAGAGCTTGTCATTTTTCTAAAACCCATGATGTGTTTCAATTGTTTTCTGCTTTCTTCCACTATTTTTATATGTACAACAGCCATGTACAATATTGCTTCATTTACTTTGGTGTATACTAAAAACTACTGTTTATCTTGTTTGCACAAGATGCACATTGTAACTATGACTATGAGTCAGTCACTGGCTCTATAAGAGACAGCAAATCTTGTAGCTAAGCAGTACATCAGAAATAGCTAAACAATTGGGGGAAAAAAAAAAAAAAACTATATCGAACAATAACCCATGTGCAACCTTTCAAACACTGCACAGCACAAGTATAATGAAGTAAGTTTTCATTTAAAAATATATAAACATAAAACATGTGGACCTACTGGCAAAAAATGCATAGAAACGAGTGTCCATCATTATTGCTTAGTGACAATGCTTATTGAAAATGCCAATTAACCATTGATCCAAAAAGTACATTTTAATACATTTTTTAACCGTGTTTAATCGATTAACCATAACAGCCCTATATGCACAACACACTTTTACATCCTTAGTGAACACCCATTACACCTTTTTGTTAGTGAAACCTAAAGCCTAACAAACAGATCTTCACACTCAGGGCAGCACAAAATTCCAGAGTCTGCTGAAAGTCATTATTTTCCATCAAACCTGCCGGCATGCGCTTCAATATCTTAACTATGCAAAAATGCATTCACAAAACTAGTTATTCACACATTTATGAACCACAATATTAAAAAACGTCAGAAAATATACATAAATCCCCACTAATATTTCAGTAGAATGGCCTTCCTTCACACTGTATTGTTCACTTGCACAGCAGCAAACACTGATGTAGCGTAAGCAGCAAGTCCTCAGATAGTCTGAGGCAGAGGCATACAAGAGGTGAGAACTGAATAATTAAGGCTGGGCGAAGTGAGGGAGGATATGAGGGTTTTATCTAAAGGGCAGTTCATTAGCAGCCTGCTTGCTGTCCTGTGTCCGTCTGTTGGGATAGATACTTATGTCTCCCCCGTCTGCCATTCCGGAAACCAAAGGTGAATGTAATTTCTATGTTGGCCTGGATTTAGTAAACCAATAGTATCCAAATGTCTTCATCATCCTCCTTATAAGACAACAGAAAAGTTTGCATATTTTTTTTATTTATTTTTTGAAACATTTTGATTACAAAAAAGGTAGAGGCAGTCGCCCAAGTAGAGGGGTTTGAGTCATTTAGACAAAGGGACAAGAAGTAGGTGTGGTTTACATGGGTGACGGAGTCCATCATTGTGTAAGCTTAGTGAGACTTGCATGGTTAGAAAGGCGGACGTTTATTAAACTTCTGTTTCCTCGACAAAGTCTCCACTCCTGTTTCTTTAAGAATCCAACACTTGCTAGCAGAAGCCAGCAGGTATCAATGAAAATTGCCCAAGATATACTGTGAATATACACTATATTGCCAAAAGTATTCGCTCGTCTGCCTTCACATGCATATAAAATTGAGTGACATCCCATTCTTAATCCATAGAGTTTAATATGATGTCAGCCTACCCTTTGCAGCTATAACAGCTTCAACTTTCTGGGAAGGCTTTCCACAAGGTTTAGGATAGTGTTTATGGGAATTTTTGACCATTCTTCCAGAAGCCCATGAGGTCAGACACTGCAGTCCCCGCTCTAATTCATCCCAAAGGTGTTCTCCCAGGTTGAGGTCAGGCCAGTCAAGGTCTTCCACACCAATCAGGGGCCATGCCCAAACTGTTCCCACATAAATAGGAGCATGAAATTGTCCAAAATCTCTTGGTCTGCTGAAGCATTAAGGAGTTCCATTCAATGGGACTAAGGGGCCGAGCCCAACTCCTGAAAAACAACCCCACACCATAATTCCTCCTCCACCAAATTCACACTCGGCACAATGCAGTCAGACAGTACCGTTCTCCTTGCAATCGACAAACCCAGACTCGTCCATCGGATTGCCAGACGATAAAGCGTGATTAATCACTCCAGAGAACTTTAAACCACTGCATTTGACGCTTTGTATTGCGCTTGGTGACTTGGTGAAAGCTTTTTACGCACTGTTCTCTAGTCTAATCTGAAGGCCACAAGAAGTCTGAAGGTCTGTAGCGATTGATTCTGCAGAAAGTTGGCGACCTCTGCGCACTATGCGCCTCAGCATCCGCTGACCCCGCGCTGTCATTATACATGGCCTACCACTTTGTTGCTGAGTTGCTGCCGTTCCCAATCGCTTCCACTTTGTTATAATACCACTCACAGTTGATTGTGGCATATTTAGTAGTGAGGAAATTTCACGACTGGACTTGCTGCACAGGTGGCATCCTATCACGGCACCACGCTTGAATTCACTGAGCTCCTGAGAGCGACCCATTCTTTCACAAATGTTTGTAGAAGAAGTCCGTATGCCTAGGTGCTTGCTTTTATACACCTGTGGCCATGGATGTGATTGGAACACCTGAATTCAATTATTTGATGTGAGTGAATAATTGTCAATATAGTGCATAACAACAAAATAACTGTGGCGTTAAATAATTTTCCAATAATTTTGTCCTGATTTTTTATAACCGTTTAGCATCCTAGCCCTAATCAGCAGACTGTGAGCTAGGGACATATCTTCCTTCCCTAACTCCGTCTTCAGAGAAACTTAGTTCATCCTATTCCTGCTTCCACAAATCATGACGCTAGCACTGTGATCAGCATTCAGCCAAGAACCTGCAGCAGTCGTGCAAAAGGCAAAAACAATTAGCATCATGAGGAGGGTGATGGATGCAGACATAAGGAAAGGGTTGCAGTGCTTGTAATGTCATTATGTATCTCTGTCACACTGGTCAACTGCTTTACTGGTCACATCCAGACATGGAGCATTTTTTTGGGGGGGGATTAATGTGCTCTCAGTAGTGATGCGTCCATCTCCGTACCTGCATGTGGTCTCCAGCCAGGACGATGCGTGTGCTCTTACTGGCCAATGCCAGTGGCATGATGGTCTCACACTCCATGGCCTGGGCTGCCTCGTCCAACAGGATGTGTGTGAAGAGCCCTTTGGATGGACAGACGGACGAACACACACAAACACACATGCATACAAACACTATGAAATATCCATTATGAGGAGCTTCACAGAAGTAGACATTAATAATTCATAACTGTAGCCAATGTGCATCCATACATACATGCAAGTGTTCATACACATAAATGCACCCCACAGTTATTTACTTAAACAACTCTTGTTGAAACAATTCTCTAAGAGAGAGTGATCTGGACAGAAGCATCTGATAAAACAGTTTAGAAGAAGAAGAAGAAGAAGAAGAAGAAGAAGAAGAAGAAGAAGAAGAAGAAGAAGAAGAAGAAGAAGAAGATATAAGTTGACATGGTCACTTTATATAAACTATAAAGTACTCAGAGTGTGGGGTTCAATTACATTGTGTAATAACACACAATTATTAAAATGTGCCCATTTTTTTTCCATTCACAAAAGTTTTGTGCAGAAAAAAAATGGTTTCGTAGGAATGTTCTTAGGGCTAAATAACTAACTGCAATTATAACAAAATCAGAATGTGAAAGTTTCTAAATTACAATTGTATTTCATATGTAGTTGACCGTAGTAACTGATTTTAACTCAACATTATTAATCCTCATCCTCAGCTGTGGATGACATCCCACATTAAGGAGACTGGAGCCTCCTGGAGTAGCCACAGCATGTGAAATATTGAAAAAAATCATCATGCTTACAGTTTTGATGGCAATTTAAAAAAAAAAAATTTGCACTGTGGGTTTTTTGTGGGTCTCTGCCCCAACTGATCAGATGTCTGAAAAAAGTACTGTAACATATATATTGTTAAAATTCCTTTAAGTATCTTAAGTAATATTTAAGTATCTTTAAATATGAAAGGTAAGTAATCTTTAAGTAATATTACACTTTTGCCATATCACCATCTAAGCAGGAGGCTCCAACTCTAAAGGCCACTGCACACCAGACACACCACACCCAAGCATAGCATTAAATAACAGAGCACTGCTATAGAATGAGTGCCGACAAAAGGCAGGTTCAGGTTCATTTTTACACTTCGCTTGTATAAATTCAATAAAACAAAGCATTCATCACTCATCATGGTTGGATGTTTTTGAGGTGAAAGATACAAGCTAAAAGAATAGGATAGCGACGTTTGCTGAAGTAATTTACTATTGCCATTTGTCTGTTCATCTAAAATGCTGGTTGCCTTTCTCTGTCAATGTTAATCCACAAGTGGCTTTGTGCAATGGCTTTAATGTAACATAGTAATGGCAAAATGCTGCACTGTGATGCGCTGAGAAACTGGACGGTGCTCGTAGTCATGAAGCACTGGCATGTTTTGAT
This sequence comes from Pygocentrus nattereri, assembly GCF_015220715.1. Lineage (NCBI taxonomy): Eukaryota > Metazoa > Chordata > Actinopteri > Characiformes > Serrasalmidae > Pygocentrus > Pygocentrus nattereri. The sequence continues at coordinate 10,222,494 of NC_051224.1, forward strand.
TTAGTTACGTGACAAAAAATGTCCGGTGGCCTTGACGCATCTGATGCAGGTAATCAACACCTTTAACAGTATGCACAAATTACAGCTAGGGGCACTGAATCTGAGCTCTCCAGCATCTAAACTGGGCACCCCTGATTTCCACATTTTCAGTCCTGGCTGCAAACGTCTTTTAGCCATTTCTCTGAAAACACCTGAAAATTACCAAAGCACAAAACACTGAACGCTGACTAGACATCAGTCTCAAACACCTGAGTGGCAGGTTTAAGAACCACATATATCAGGGGTTGACAATCCCAATCCTGGCAACCTCACAATGAAACTCTTGCTGATTCATATGATCTTGCACATCTGATTCAACTTATTAACTAATTAGCAAGGTCCTAATGGGTTGGGTCATGTGTGGAGTGCTGAAAATATTATTTCACTGCGTGCGGTCACCAGGACTGGAAGCCCCTTGTGCAGATACTGTCAAAGAGAAATTCAACAAAAAGATTTACAAGGAATATATCTACACTCTTAGTTATGTGGCGTTGTTTAGTTATATACCAGCATTACTCATCAGCACTCTAGTGCTTTATCTAAAACAAACACATTCAGCCAAAGTGGAGATTTTACGTTAGCCATCTAACTCAGCTAAAACATGCACTGGAGGGACACAGCAGGAAAACCCAGTATATGCAGCACACAGGCTCTCCAGCACTAATAATAATGTCTCAGATAATGACCTTGGTTATTAGCATCAATTCCGAATAAAACACAGACCTCAAAAGTGATTACTACCAGATTATTTGTTCTTCTATAAACTGCACAGTATATCAAGCTCTCAGTTGGCTCTTGGGCATGTTTTATATGGTGAAACAGTTCATTTTAGCTGCTTGAATCTTGGACAGAAATAAATTTCACTTGTGTTGAATAGCAGGTTTCCCGTCTGCATTTTTTGTTTGCCAGTTCTCTAAATGGTGCAAAAAACATGGACAGAAAAGTTAGAAAAAAAATAAAAAAATAAAAAAAAAAGGGGGTAACACTTTACTGTAGGGTTCTGTTCATAAGGTTGCATGAAATCTCCATAAGATTGTTATAACCCTACATCAATGTTTAGGGCTACGTCAATGTTTAAGGCATCATGTAGCCTTATGAACAGCACTACTACAGTAGTAGTTACCAAAAACCTCATGTTTGGATGAGGTGGAAAATTTGGTTTATCAGTAAAAATGAAACACGAAAAGTAGTGGAAAAAGAAAGGTTCAAACTTCTCTACTGTATACATCACGCATGTTGAGTGAGATGCCTGGGTGTACTCTAGTATTCGGCTGGCACATATGCCATTCTATTTATAGGTAACACTTGATCCTGTGTATGCTGTTTTGGCCACAGCACATCGCGAGCATGTCATATCATTTTCAGTTCACACATAGTCGCTGTTAATGTAAAACAAGCATTAACTTGCATTTTCTTTTATAGATTTTGGAAATTTGCCCAAAATTGTGAAACTTTTGAATGAAAACCCTGCTAAGGTGAAGCCTTTTGCAATTCACTTGAAACTTTTTAGACACGCGGCCGACTCGTACAATAACCTGTTAGCTTACTTAGCCAATGTTAAAATGACAGCTGTGGGAACAATTATTATGGAAGCCGAGTTGCATCAATAACATTATGATTGATGAAGACTACCAGCTAGTAAACTTGTTAACTAGAGGTAAAATTTAACTATTTTTGAAAAAAGAGACAACAGCTACTACGCTCTCAGAAATCCCTCAGAAATCGCCCGGCCTTTTACTTGACTGTTCTGTTTTTTTAATATGAAATTATGAAAAAGGAACAAATATGTACTTCACATGCAAAAAAACTTATGTAAGGTAAACAACTGGACCTTAAAACCACTGTTGTACCTATGAGGGTACATTTACATTGTTTGTACCTTGATGAACGAAATATGTACCTGCACAGCACCTTTATTTCTAACAATATAACCTTACGAACGAACTAACCAACAGAATAATAAGACGTGCTGCATCTGACCTTGAATGTTTCAAAATTACTTTGCATAATTATGAAGTTAAATGAAATTTTTTTCCTTTGGTTTGCATGAAAATTTCACCAAGCACAGCCAGTTTCACATATAAAAGACAGAACTTCTTTTCCTTCTCGCAAAGTCTATACACAACCACTCCACCCTGTGTCCACTCCATCGCCCACACCATGCCGTCCCCTGTGGTTCGACAACACCACTGCCATAGAAAAGAATATCCGACACTGAGTAGGTGTCACGGCGCTGTGCTTTTGGCACCTCTGGCTAATACTGCAACTCCAAGAGTGTGTTTCAGTCATGTTGCTCCAGCAGCACTGACTCTTACTGAACAGTTTAAAAAAAAAAAAAAAAAACATAAGGAGGAGGCAAAAAAAAAAGAAAAGAAAAGGAAGGGGGAGAGGAAAGGAGCAGAGTCGACAGTGGGAGCTAATGATGCTGAGCGTGTTAGACAGGCAAGCTGGGTCTCTTAGCAACAGATGATCCTGCGAGCAGACACATACAAGGCAGGAATTAGCCTCTCCTAATAAACTGTTACAGACCCCAACACTTCTTTCAGGGAAAATGTATTCTTTTTTTTTGCCATCATATATCAGCTAGAGGAGTTCTACTGTGTGCCTTTTGGGCATTTGTGCTAAAAACACTGTCTTCATCATGATTTTAAGCTCAACAGAAAACCTAGCTGCAGCTTTTTTTGTCTGCTCCAGCAAGCTCACAGGGGACAGAGAGGAAGAAAAGAGCAGAAGAAAGAGCAAGAACAAGAGTAATAGTGCAGCAGAGCAAAAGCAAGAGCACAAGCTTATGTTCTTTTGATTTTGTGCAGTAAAAGCACAGATTCAAGTAAGGTGTAGAAATTAAAAAAAAAAAAAAAAAAACCCACACACCAACACAGGTACTCACTAACTTTGTCATCAGACACGAAAAAGTAACCTGGTTCAAGTAAGACGAATATATACACGTGTATATGTACTCACCAGGCTCTAGATCAAGCTGACAGAGGTACTGGGAGGTGCTAAGTGTCACTACCACCACTCTGTGCTGCTCTATGTCCTGCCGAGTGGGCATCTGGAAGGTGAAGTAAGCTCCAGAGATCAGGCAATACTGTTGTACCACCGGGTGCACCGTCTTCACCCAGCGGTTCCTGAAGTAAACCCTATTCACACACCACAGAGAAGAACACACCAGGAACAATCATTAATAGAAGCTTATGAATGATGGAGTAAGCAGTAAAGCTGCTCAATATTAACAAGTCCCACCAGAATCTTGTAGCCATTTTCTGTGATATTTAAAATGCTTTATTTCTGTTAATCTATTTCTCTAACATGTCTAAGCATACTCCAGTTCCTGATCAAACAAAACCCAAAAGAAAGAAACAAAGGGTATCCATACAGGCAACACATTAAAGGGAGTGTTTTGTACTTTCTTTTCTGCTGTGTGGGCATGGACCTCAGCAGGCTGACTGACAGCCTCTGCAGCAACCGTGACTACATGGATAGGTGGGCACAAGCAGAATGTAAGGTGGAACGGGAAAACTCAAACAAGGAGCTGGCGACTTAAAAGCTGACTTCAGCTTTGTGTTAGTTGAAATGCATAACTTTCAGTTAGCTAAAAATAAAGCTGACCATAACCTGCACTGCTGAGAAGCTGCTACAAGGCTGCGATCTTCAGGCTCATTCAAGTAAAGCCACCTTGATGTGATCCGATTTCCAGCCTGTACCATACTGAGATGCCTACACCTTAGCCAGCTAATCAGAGGTTTTGCATTACAACTATATTTTAAACACAATGCTAAAGTCAGCTACGAATTTGTCAGCTTCTCGTTCAAATTTTCTTGTTCTAACTTCAGTGGTGCAGCTGGTGCTGGTGAACAGGAAGCAAACTTCAGCACACATATTGTTAGCTGTTAAGGATCTTGGTCAACGTTAATGTTATGTTAGCTAACGTAAGTAGCTAATGTAAGGTTAGCAAGCTAAAACAGATTAAAAAGTAAACTGTCTGCACATTTTGCTAGATTCTCATGCTAGCTACATTACCGAATAGACTCAAGTGAAAACTGTCATTTGAAATTACAGATAAATGGGTGTATCATCTGCAGTGCCAGGAAAGATGTTCTCTTCAGCTTGAGTTGGCTGGTAAACCCTGAGATGTATTGAGCCCAAATTTTCAAATGATTCGCCAAGAAATGCTTACTACAAACTCTTGAACGGGGTCCCACTTCAACCCCAGAAACCAATGAATCATTTTGATTTGGTCTGGTTATTTGTAGAGAGTAAAATTCAGCCTCCTGCACCACGAAACTGAGCATTTGCAAACGAGTGCCATCTCCTACTAGTTATAGCATTACTCCAGCAGTGTGAAGCGTTCATGAATATGCAATATAAGGTAGCTTATGATTCAATATAGTCTATTAGTGCTATTCATGACGTACAAGATCACATCAAATAAAGTGGGATTCCTAAATGGCGGTTAAGGGGCTCTCTGCAGTGTCCAATAAACTGACTGAGGCAGAATAATGAAGATAATGACACACTTCCTACTAATATAACATTTCGAGTATGGAGGAGAATTCTGTGCCTTTAAAAAAAAAAAAAAAAAACAATTCAAAATATTTAAACAACCAATAAGTTTATTTTCTGGAAATGCAGTTTGTACTTCTCAATATTAACAAAACTGTGTATGATTTTCTTCTGAGTAAAAAGAGCAGAATAACAACCTGTTCCGAATGAAGCAAGTTATGTCAGGTGTGTATAAAGTTAATATACCCATGCTACCATGTTACACACACTTAACATAATCTGATACCATGATATATTTACAGGAACAAAGGTGATGCTTCGTTTTTTCTATACCACCCAGCAATTCTGATATTGCCAAAGTCTGCAAGAAACAAATAAACCATAACCAATCACATATTTATATATTCTTAATGGGGTTCAGATGCATCAAGACATTCAAATGACCAAATAAATGAAAATCCGTAAGGTCAAACCATGCTCCCAGTATTTACCAAAGCATTTTAGCATACTGCATGCCAGATCACAATCACAACCTGTAGCACAGAAACTGCAACATAAGATTTGGTCCATATTGTGCAGCTCTGGTAAAGAGGTTTAAAAAGCTGTATCTACCACAACTGCTTTAGGTATAAATAACAATGATAAGACAAAAGAAATTTCTTGAATTTTTATGAAGCCCATTAATGCCACTTATGCAACACAGTATGCCACCAAGCTCTTTTTGGGTATGGGTGCTACCTGAGAGGTCTTGCGTGAGGATTGCCTGCCTCCACATATGGATGAAGGTAGTCCTTTATATACAGATCTGCGGCACTGTTTGAATGGGTGCAGATGAGGACCCTGAGAAAACACACAGTACCATACATATTCAAAACACAACACAAAAGGGTGCACATCTGTAGAGGTTTGACAACTGTAAAGTTTCACATTTCAGCAGATATTGTAAGGAAATCACATCAAAACATCTGTCTTTAAAGAATGAAGAATTTCTACTGGGAAATCTTAAAGGTCAGAATATGGCTAGCTAGACAAGTTAGAGCTCGGTAAAAGGTCTTACAGCCTGTTCTTCCAAAGAGGTGGTACTCACCGTGTGTCAGGCTGCTTAAGGATGTGCTTAACGGCCTGGGCCAATGTGAAGGTTTTGCCTGTGCCATAGGGTCCAATGATGAGCACAGGGGGGAGGTTGATGGAAAGGGGTGTGGTGATGGCCAGAATGGCTTCCTTCTGTTTGGCGTTCAGACGAGGATCCAGCTGCTCGTCCCATTGCCTGCAGCAAGGAAGAGAAGGGTTTCAGAATCTCAAGGAACACAAACAACTACACAGCTGTCCCTTACCAAGTGAAGGACATAAAGCTCCATTTAGTGAAAAACGGAAAGCTCACTTTAATATTCTAACAAACACAAATGACTGGCCGAACAGAAACTGACAGGCTTAAATGTCTATGTATGTGCTTTTATATAAACATGACCACGTTTACAGTGAAGGTTTAGGCATGCCCTGAAATTTCTGGACCCGATTGAGCAGAGAGAGAGAGAGAGAGAGAGAGAGAGAGAGAGAGAGAGAGAGAGAGAGAGAGAGAGAGAGAGAGAGAGAGAGAGAGAGAGAGAGAGAGAGAGAGAGAGAGAGAGAGAGAGAGAGAGAGAGAGAGAGAGAGAGAGAGAGAGAGAGAGAGAGAGAGAGAGAGACAACAACCAAAGTTTTAGACCAAACTAACAAAGGTGAAACAGGTCTACAAAAAAGTGTAATACCTTACAAATAATTGCAATGGTAGTGAAAAAGAGAAATTGATAAACAATGCTAGTTGCGCTCTTCACATTCTTCTGCAGCATGGATGCAATTAAACAGTTTGAGCAGCGTCTGTAACCTACACAACATAATAATTTATGTAAAATGTATATTATTTTATGGTCAGCTATCTCTGATTGTTGGCTCAGTGTTCAGGTGCATCACAATCTCAAATCTTATTAGGTTGTTTGGTAATGTCCAGGAGACTTGTTAATGTGGTTTATGACAAACAATACCTGCACAGCTAGAAACAGAACAAGCAGATTCCTCAATATCTTGGCATGGTTTGTAGACATGCAGTCTACATAGTGCTTAGCTGGCCATAAGCTTCCATTACTTATTATTATTAGGCATATAGCTCCACTTTAAAACTAAAAAAGCAAACTTCAGACACCAAACGAAATAATCGACTCCATTTGGAATAAGAGGATAATTCTGCAAATCTGATTTTTGGTTCAACCCCCCCTTTTTTTAAGGGTACATTAATGTGTGTGTGGCCAAGAAGGTCCTTTGCCTTACCTGTTGGGGCTCCAGGGGATTGTGGGGGTGAGGCTAATGTCGGGGAAGAGGATGCCGTTGTCTCGGAGGCGGTCCAAAGCATAGTGCATTTCACACAGAGGCAGCCTGTTGAGCTGGAACTGCAGCTCCACCTAGCAGAGCACACAGGAATCTGATTAACACTCCTAAATCACACCCACTAGTCTAATTCAGCCTGCAGTGTCTTTGCGATCTTTTATATGTCTTTCAAACCTATGAGACTTCTGAGCAATTCAATGCGCAATCATCTCTGAATGCAAGCTAATTTGTAGGAGTCCTCACAACCTGTTTAATGTGCTTACTAGACTGAGTGAACCCACAAACACCCCTAGCCAGAGGCTCATATGCAAAACAGTATGCATTAGAATCCACTAATGAGCCTTTCAAATTATGCCAGGCAGCCATGAAGGATTCCAGGGGGATTCCACATGACAAAAAGGTTCGTTCCTCTAGCATTAATGCTGCTTAAGTACAGTAGTGGATGCATGAGGCTGGAAGATGCTGTAATGAATGGGATCTCTACGCTGCCTTTAAGAAGGAAGGCATGGGTAATTTAGGCCAAAGCCTGTCCTTTGGAAGCCAGCCCGCTAGGCGGATGGGGTTCGTTTATAACAAAAGGGCCCTGGGAGTCAGCCATCACAATTCAATTAGTGCTTCAAGCAACATCGGCTGCTTTTGAGGAGGTGGGAGAGCTTATCCTCAAACAAGCAGTTTTAGTGTGATACACAATTAAACAATGCCAAATTCTGCACTAAGCGTGTGCTAACAATTTAGATAGCAAAAAGGGGGAATTAAAGGACCTATATCAAGGAAAACCAAAACCTCCTCACTTTAAAACAATAGTGTGGAGAAACACTGTTAAAGTTTCAAAAAACACCCTTCAGTGCCCAGTGCACACATTTCATATACAAAAGCTAAGCAGCAGAATCAGCCTCATATTGAATTCACCGTTTTCATGATGTCATGAATACTAAGGTTCCACCGACAGTGGCACTTCAGCACAGAAAAGGTATCAGCAAGAGAGAATACCAATACTGTAACGTACGTCACAAATTAGCAACACATACAGTGTAGAACATGTCAATCGGAGCTCTTTACCTGAATGGCTGAGTCATAGATCTTACAGTAATCCTGCATCCACCGCTCTGTAGTCAGTTACAGTCTGAATAAGTGTTAGTCTAGGTTGTTATTAAGGGAGTAAACATTAGAAAAAAAAACAAAAAAAAAACAAAACACCTGCAGTCTTTTGGCATAACATTAGACTTTAGCCTAAGAACAAACTTTAGTATACCAGCCCATTAGCCAGGCTCGAGTGTCCACTGTAGTGCACTTCACAGTTGTCTCGCATCAAACCACGAAAAATCCTGAAAACTGCTGCAATCTCACACTTCTTTATGAATATAAATTAAGATGTAGAACTGTATGCATATCATGATTTGTAGGCCACGTAGACTTGGTATACTTGGTACTGTGCTTTGTCAGATTCTTAAAAGTTTAGGTAACAATCACACACTCTGTAATGTGTTTCAGCCTTTACTCCAACACCAGTCACTGAACTTCGTGCTTTCTTCTGAATGGCTGTGCTGCTCTGGAATACCTTTAGGTAAGACTGTGGCAGTAGAGAAACAGAAAATTAACAAAGCTGGAGTCAGCTTTGACTTTCTAACTCCACTTTCAATGCTGCAGGCTTCAGAATGTAGCTGAAGCTCAGTTCATTTAAGGGGCATACGACCATCATAAATATCATTATGCTAACTAGTTTCTCTTCAGTTATTGATCATTTCATCAGTAGTTCTACAGGTAGCAAGACATTTATTGAATAATGGCTTGAAAACTTGGTAACCACATAACGTAAACGCTAGACAAGACAGCAAAAGGTTTTATGACTATTAATGACAAATATACCATGTACCCCAGTGAAATGTCAGGAAGGTATTAAGGTATGAATAAACAGACACCACCCAAGCCAACGTTACACCTGTCATGTTAGCTCTTCAGCTAACCACAGCTGTGCACAAGTCTCACTGCAGCAAACTATGTCAGTTACACAGACCATTTTAGTACAGATCTGCATGCAAAACTACACTCTCAAGAATATCAAATCATCTGACATAATTCTGTTCATTTTAGTATTATTTCTGTTTATGCTTAGCAAGTTAGCTAACTGGTAAACTTCAGCAACTGCTACTGTTAATCTTCCAAACTGAGTTACACCCATTACAAAAACTTCCCAGATATTTTTGAATGATAAATATTTTCATAAATATTGTCTGCTCTTGGTACATAAACCCACAAAAATGGCATAACTGGACCGAAAACAACAATAAAAAAAAGAAAGGCAAGAAAAACCCAAGTCTAACAAGAAGACAAAAGGAAAATGCAGTGTGAGGCTGCATGAGACATGACTCATTTGAAGCACTAAACTCTTTGGATGTGCATCACCAACGGCTGATTAGCTTGCTCACAAATCTGACTGACAGGTTGATGTTTGACTGGCGCCCTAATCACTGTCCTACCTGTAGCTCTCTGTCAGGCGCCAGAATGAGCTCCTCGCAGCAGTCCTTGCAGATTCGTAGAAAAATGTAGTCCTTGGTCTTCTCCTCTATCAGAGCCTCGTAGACACGCTCCTTGGTGCTTGTGGGCTGACCCTGGCCTGCCTGCTCCCGACTCACAGGCAGCAAGAGCACAGAGTTCACCTTGGTCATTACCAATCTGCCAGCCAGCGTGTCCTCTGAAAGCGTCTCTGCCAGTTTGAAGCGTGCAAACAGTTGCCCATTTTGAGCGTACTTGGCACCTCCAGAGATGCCCGTCAGCATGAAGCTGGAGACTAGCTGCAGATTCACCTTGATGTTGAACCTGAGAAAAAACAAAGGCTTTTAATATTGTGGCAGACATACTGCTGCCCATCATCTGGTTAAGCAACTCCTTCTCAAATAAGCAAAACAAAAGTGGCAAGGCTCAAATGGCTTTTTTGTGGTAGTGGTGGTGGCTGTTTTTATTCGTTGTGGCATTGTTGTCATTGGACGTCAAAATACCTTTGCTCCAAGCGGCCTGGCATGTTCTAAATGCCAAATCTTATCTGTGCTACACTGATGGCTTAGCAAAGCCTGCAGAAATCCACTCTCTGAGAAGACACAGCACATTTCAGCTCATACTGACTGACATCTAAGTAGTATATTTTTGGAGAATAAGAGTGATCTCCTACGCCACACTCCTACATTACTGCTGTTTAACGGCTGAAGACCAGATTCAACTTTATATTAAATATCAAATGATATTAAATGTGGCTGAGCTCCCATTTTTACTCTAATTACATAACTTCAACTGCTTTACTTACACATACCCTTGGAAACTGAAAAATGATTCAAGCAGCAGCGCTCCTTACAAGCCACAAAGATCAATTGTGACCTCTAGTGGTTAGAACTGGGAGAAACCAAGCAAAAAAGGCAGCATGTTCAAACATTTTCTTCATCATAATTTTACAAAACAAAATATTTCACTACTGGTAGTCTTGAGTGTAGGAAATTTGAGCCTCTCTTAAAATAATTACACTGGATTATTTTTGTCTTTGCCATGAAGCTCATACTGCACAAACACCAAGTGAAAGACCTCACAGAGGTAAAAAGTCCTCACTTGCTGACTTCCTTGTACTGAGCGATCTCCTCGATGTAGAGCAGGTCATGGAGGCGGGACTGGTAGTTCTCACGGGTAAGAGACTTGTCCAGCACAGACTGGGTAAAGAGCTGGTCAGCAGAGAGTGGAATCTGATAGCGGGTCAGCAGGCTACGCTCCAGCTCCATGTTCTCACTGGGGACGAACTCCACAATAGTCTTGCAGGACGAATCCCAGCGTTTTGCTGTCATGAGGAGCTGCTGGCGGGCTTGCAACAAGTGTTCCAGATCTGCAGGGCAAGCAAGAGCATTGCAAATGTCAGTCCCATGTATTTATAAAGACTTTGTGCTAATGTGACAAAGTCTTCTCCAGCATTGTGGATCAATATTTTTCTTTTTCTTGCAACATGTCCACTTTTTGTGTGTCGCTCCCTTAGACTTCACAGCACATCGGACTAAGAAGCTGCCGCACTCGGGTTTTCTATTCCCCATGTATGCTGTTTAGACACTGGCTGATTTTCCTTAGCATCTGTTTTGATAGATATTTTAAATAATAATGTGCAAAATCAGTACCGCTCTGTAATTTGAAGAGGCTGTATTTGCCAATAATGCTGGACAGTGAACTGCAAATAAGTAGCCTGTTTGGGCTGTTATTGTAATGACACATCAGAGTGCACCAGAACTTTAGGACATAATTAAGAGTGTGAAAGCCCATAAGATTTTCATTCAGTAACGAGACTGCTGCAAAGACCGAAGACAAAAAAAAAAAACTGGTATACCTTTAGACTTCACAGCTATGTGTATGTAACTATTGATATACAAGCCTAAAGTGGACAAACAGGCTGACTAGCTTAGCATGTAATAATATTTAGTAGCTCCCAACTGAGGCCAACAACTTAAGCTCAAACATTACTCACTGCTGCCCTCTAAAGCTGCCACAGCACCAGTCAGAAATTCCGTTTCTTAAAACTAATGATCACAAATGTGTTTTCTGCTTTCTTATTTACATGGATCTAAAACATGTTGACTTAGAAGTCACTTATAATAGAAGATATTGGTTTTCTGACTTCGGTGAATAAACTGTGATTTGAAATAAACGACCCTGACATGCAAATTCAAAAACATTCCTCATTACACAACTATTACCCTCCAACAATACAGGCCTTAGGATGAGAGACATGGGGGAATGTTTTACAAAAGCTGTTCTTATTAAGTTTCTCAACTTTCAAACACTGGAGCAATAGCAAAGAAGAAAAGCAACTGTAACTGGAATGTTTGTTTTTTTTTTCTTTTTTTTAAAAAAATCCATCCAGGATAATGTTCATGGTAAATCATCGGTTCTCTACAGGTGCCATAGACAGAGATCAGCTTAAAAATTGAGTGTTCCTTTTAAAGTAAGCAAAGAATAATCTCCTGTGGTGGACTTCGTCACTGTACCTTCAATGGACGCTGCATCCACCATTACCCTCTGCATTAATACAGGTTCAGAGCCGAAGTCAAAGACCACAGTCTGCCGGAAGGTCCCAAAGATCTCGGTGTTGAAGGCCACCTCCACGGTGTAGAGGCAGTGATCCATGCCATTCTGCACAAGGCCTGCCCCACTCCACTCTTGACATCCGCCTTCACACACCTGCTGGGGCACCTGGGTGGAGGCGTCTCCTGCTGACACAGCCATGATGGAAAAATGTGGCCGGTTGGCATCGTACAGGAGGGCGATCCGGTGCAGGATGCGAGCGGGCTGGGAATGCCAAGCAGAGGAGGGGTTTAGTCATATAGGGAGATCATCAAGTAGGAAATGAGTCAGCTCTGCAGGCTTTACACCAAGATAAGTCAAGGCATGAACAGATGATAACTAACCCTCCATCCCTTACTCAGCTCACTTCCAATTAAGGGGCATTTAGAATGTAAGGCCCTAACGCTTAAGCAAATAAGACAAGATGTAAAATACATCCTGAAGAGGGGTGACAAATATACAGTGGGGTCCAAAAGTCTAAGACCACTTTGAAAATCTAAGATTGTTTTAAATTAATCCTGTAAATCAACAACAGAATTTTTCTACCTCACTGTTCACATTTAAGCAAATGCGTGAAATGCCTACATCAAGGCCTTGTGAAGCTACCTTGTTAATGTCTTTGTACAAAAAAAATCTTTCACTGAAGCTCATGTTTACACAACTCCTAGGTGATCTGATCTACTCATCAGAGGCTTCTCTCACCGTTACTGATCAGAGTCTGTGCCAGCTCAAGCGCATGCAGTCATTAAAAAGTGGGACAAATATGAAGAAATTCTCACCTTTCTGTAAACTCTTATGCAGAGAACATAATTTGTAATGAAAAACTACATTAAATTTGAAAAGAACGATTTTTGGACCCAACTGTATTTATCAGCTGATGGAAAAAATGAAGAATTCACTGCTATTACAGGAGGTCTCCTGGCTCTAATGTTCCTGTTCTTCCTCTGCTCACTGCCGTTGTCCCCTTGAGCAAAGCAATTACTCCACACAACTCAAGAAGTGCCACAATACAGCACCTCTGTGACCACCGGTCCCAGTCCTTTCCACAGTGTTCTCAATACACTTTCGATTGGTTTAAAAAAAAAAAAAACAGAATTAAGATTTGCCCATGGTGTATTATTAACTAACAGGCAAGATAAGTAGGGTTACGTATATCTTAAGACATCTTATTGCCTTGCCTTATTGACTGCCTGAATTAATAAATGGTGGTTGGATTTAATCTGCTTAGATCATTTTTTCCCTTTTCCTAAAGTTGGATCAGCTGTAATGCTCCAGTAGTGCTACATCTAAAATTATCTTTTTAAAAATGAAAAAGTATACATTTCAGATTGCACTATACTGAATTTAACAGGACAAATTATGCTTTCTTGTATAACATCGGGATTCAAAAAGTCCTCCGACAACAAACTAAATCCTTAGACCAGAGGTCACTCAGACGGACCACTGTCCTAATTTAATCGGCATAACTTTTCTAGCCTTTATGGTACTGCTTTAGCAGCCCGAGAGCCTGGCAGACCTATTGCATGTGTTGTAACTATCACGTGTGATGCTACTCAGATCTTTGCATTGCGATTAGCACGGAGATTCAAGTAAGTGACACAAACAGAGAAGGGATGAGATGAGAAAAAGCAGTTGGAGGAGAAAGTGAGTCAGAGGGAAGTTATGGTCAAATGGTTTGCACTAAAAAGAGAAAAGGGACAATAAATGTAAATAACTTGTACTTTATTTGATTTGATATTCAGTTGTAGACTGATGTTGATATAACTACTAAGCTACTTCATACTGTATACAGTACATGGCACTGAATCATAATGCAAGTCAGACATTATGATGTTCTAGACCTTAGCTTGAGGAAATTCTCTCAAACTGGACCTTACAGAATTTTAATGAAATACCCCTGCCTTAGACAATTACCACTACAACAAGAACACCTAGCAGTGGGTGGTACAGGCAAAATTGATAGAATTAAGTGCAGTTATATATCACAGCAAAGTGCAAAAAATAAATGAATAAATAGATAGATGTCAATATTGCTTTATAACCCCACTGAGACAAAGATGAGTATATATAAAGCACACAGCAGCTTCTCTGAAGCCCAACCAAAATGCTGCTGAATGTTGTTTTACATCTAAAAGTCTTGTCTCTCTTGCACTCAAGCTTTCATTTACAGCAGTCAGATAGAGCTGGAACGTGGTAAATATTCCAAGCTATTCAGGCTATTAGAGCCTGCAGAGACTCTCAGCTTGTAACCACAGAATCACCTAAAGCAGCTGGCAGAGTGAGGGGTGCTATAGGTGGTATCTACATGCTTGGCTAAAGATAACCCCTAAGAGAGTGGCTTCTCCTTCAACTCTTTTCCCTCTTTAACTCTCATTCTAATGTCTGTTCAACAACAAAGTGGACTAATTTACCTCAGACTGCTACTCACTACATGAAAGCTTGTCTTAAACACTACATACACACACACACACACACACACACACACACACACACACACACACACACACGTGTGTGTGTGTGTGTGTATGTATGTATGTATGTATGTATGTATGTATGCATGCATGTATGTATGTATGTACGTACGTAGTGTTTATTTGTGACATATGGGTATAACGGTAATATTAAAACTACTTTTAAAAAAAGGTTTTCAACCAGTACAGTAAAAGAAGTGGTGTATCACGCACCACTGTCCACAATATCCTCAAAAAAAAAAGCTGATAACAATTTACCATGATAACGATACATATCTTTGCATTGTCCCTACTTCTGAATGGTAAAATTTTATTAATACTAAACAAGCCAGTTATTCTAAGAGATTTGGTATTATGGGAAATAATATGGGCACCTACCTTGCAGTAAAGTGAGAACGTCCAGGAATGGGATGATTTTTTGGTGCTGACAGTGACTGACAGATCTGAGCTATGTTCCACTGTAACTCCATCCACACAGTCATTGAGCTACAAAGATATCAGAGGTGGAGGAAAAAAATGAAACATCCATATGAGGAAACCAACACCATCAACAGATCATCTTAAATGGCAGGAATGTTAACTGTGTCTGATCACACTGGGGTCAGTTAGCATTTGATTCAATAATTTCCTCAATAGCGTTGTAGACTAGTCTTTAAACCATCACAATCATGCAGATTTTACTAGTAGTAGATAGTATGGTTGCTTTAACTTGGAACTCTGTGAAAGACCGTGATGAAATGGTGGACGCAGTAACAAATCTTTGCTGGATGGCATACCACTTTCTCTGGTGTAAGGGAGTTAATCCACTTCTCGATGAGCGCCTCCATGTAGTTTTCTGTGTAGTGCTTCCCTTCCTGCTGCTGCTTCAGGCGGATGAGTCGGGAGGCATAGCGCCGCTGCCACTCAGTCAGCTCCTCCTGAGAATGGGCTGATGTGCACTGAGCCCCGTACCGACACAGACCCTGCTCTAGAAACCTGTACAGAAAAAGAGTTACACTTAAACTTCCAATGATAAGATCAGCAGTTCTGACGTGCACTCAGAAATACATGCTCAGATACCAAAACTTGCTCATTTGCTGAGATTCATCACTAAAACGTGTTTCCACCTGCTATCCCAATTTTTAGACCACAGTTGTTTGAAGCAGACCTGAGCATGGGTGGAGTGTTCAAACTCAAAAAAGACTAAAGAAAAATTTGGAGCAGTCCACACCAAACAAGGTAGGTCTAAAAGTTCCAAGGTCCAAAAGCTCATTTGACTGAACTGCTGAAAGGGTCCACTGAAAGTGTGAAAACACCCTTATAGAAATACAGCTACGGTCTAATATGCATACTTGTTTTCAGATAAAACTCTTAGCTAGGCCTGTCACAATCATTAAAATTTGGCTGATAAGTAATTGTTATATGAATTACTACAATTAACAATTTGTCTTTTCTTGCTTACTGTATGCAGCTTTTAAAGTACAGGCATAAAGTGCCAAAACTGGACAATTACCTATCTTGCTTCTTAGCTCCACAAACTTAGCAGTAATACACAAATGTCTATAGTTACAAAGACTCACGTGTGGAGTCCAGCAAATCTGTGCTTTTCACTAGAGTGAAAATAAGCAAAAATATTTGCTAACTTGCTAGTTTAAACACTAAAAACATTAGGGAAAAAATTTTAACATCAGAAGAAAAATTATTGTGGTCAACCTAAATCAGTGTTCATCTCAAATAATTGTGATTATGCCATTATGTTATAACTGTGACAGGCCAACACTTACTATGGTGCATAATTCTGGCTGCCAATTGCTAAAGTGCTTCAACTTGATTACTAAGTAATAATAATAATAATTTCGTTTATTAATTTCACAAGGAAATCGACCTCCGTATTTAACCCATCTGTGCAATGAGATGCCCACACACAGACTAGTGAACGCACAACACTAGGGGGCAGTGAACACACTTTTTCAGAATGGTTGGCAGCCCTATCCACAGCGCCCAGGGAGCAGTAGGGGGTTAGATGCCTTGCTCAAGGGCACCTCGGTCATGTCCCATCAGCTCTGGGAATCGAACAAGGCTGGTTCCCTAACCTCCAGCCCATAACTGCCCCTTAAATGTACTTGGAAGACATTTCCAGAATTCAGCATTAGTTATTTAGCCCCCGCGCCACATAGAAGAGCTCTGAATTTTAGCGGACTATTAACATATGTCCTATGTACTGTCTGAAAAAATGTACTAGAGAAGACTGATGACAAATTCTCACATACGTCAGACCTTGCGCAAAAGCAACCGGGGAAAAAACCTCCTATTAGTTACTGTAATTCTGTTAACTAAAAGAAAAGGTCACTCACACATTATACAAGCACAGAAACAGAAGGAAGGAGGTTGAGCGTACCTTTTGCACAATGTGTACTCCTCACTGCTAGTGACCCCTCGAGGTGGAGGCCGAAACTGCCAGCCCTCGAGAACATCTGCGCCGAATGCCAGACGCACAAAGATTCAGATAGTCAAAGGGGAAGAGAAAGAGAGAGATAGTAAGTCAGCACATATGCCCAGGCAGCCCTACGAGTCATAAGACTAGAGCTGAAAACGGACTTTTGATTTTTGTTGTGAAACTGAAACAGTCAGTAGAAGAAACTCACCTTCTTCACTCTCCTCCGGCACCTCTGTCACCATCTTGCTGTTTACGGCCTGCCATTCAAACAAGCTTCATGACTCAAACTCGTATTTCAGAAAAAGCCCCAAAAACCACCCACAGCCTTATAAAACTGAGTAAAACTAAATTTAAAACACTAGGATAGATAGCAGTGTCTTGCTCTGCATGACTAAAACAAAAGAATAGAGGGAAAATGTTATGGCACATAGTCTGAGACTTGCTTAGACATGCCTCAATACAGGATACAGATATAACCTTTACAAAAGTAACATCAACTTACCTCAATTTCAGAGAGGAGTATTTTCAACCTTGTCATGTCCTTAGCCACAATTCCATTCTTAAACAGATGGAGAGATATGTTTTATTTATCAAACAATATTTTAATTTAGTTAGCTATCTAACCCAAAAGTTGACTAGAACCATCACAGCTTTCACGGTCAATTTGAAACAGTCTGATACACTAATCAAAATTCCAAAATTCAAAATAAGCTTCCATTCAAACATCTGGAATCACCTGACAATCATTTTTAATTTCTTCAACAACTTATACAATGTAGATTTACACAAAGTTAATACATGTATTTGAACATTAAATGATGCACATACACCTATGTTACATTTTCTGAGCTTCCTTTTCTGAGTATATTTGAACTTTGTGAAGTATGATTTATTTGCAGTAAAACTACTAAAAACATTGACTGGGTGTACATGCACTCAATAATCCAATCGTAACCGGATTTCTGCAGTTATCCAATTATTCAAACGGTCATGTAAACACCATACTCTGATCTAGAAATCCGATAAAGAAATCTGATAAAGAGAGCTGGTTCAGTTCAGTAATCAGATTTCTCAATGCATGTAAACACATACTCCAATTTTTATCGGATTTCTCAGTCTGTGCATGCACAAGAAATGACAGTGGATGTCACGAGATGGCTGCAAAACACTGCCGAAGCACCACTGAAACCAAACACAAAATAAGGATTAAAATATTCTTCATTATCTAGATGATGCAAGTTCATATTTTTAGGTAAAGTGGCACGATGTTTGGAGGGAAAAAAAAAAAAAACAGTATTAAGCTTGAGTTTTACATTATGTTTATGTCACATTTTCTGTGAGTCTATTGGCTGGTTGAAAAGCAGAAATCCGATTATTGTCTACTCGTATACACCCGAAGTTTTCCCATTACCTGATTACTCAAGCGCATATAAACATGTTGATCGGATTCCTGACATATTAGATTTTCTGCAGTTATCAGACAATTCAGTGCACGTGAACGCACTCACTGATTTCAAACTTATGAATAGTGATTACAAACTTTGGAAGAGTGCTGCAACTCTAATAAGAAAAGAAAAGTTAATTTACCAGCGGTTCTCCATACAGCGCTTTTGAGAGTATGCTGAAGACCTCCTGTAGGCTTCCATCCAGCAACATGTTCTGAAGCCCAGCCCGGAAACTCCCTTCTCCCTTCCCCAACTCCTCAGCAAGCACTACACCCAAAAAAATAAAACACCACACAGACAAGTCAATTTAAGAACAATCCTAACAATCCTAGCGTCCAATATTTCCAATGTTTCCTGAGGTAGGACTGTCTGTTTTTGTGTTTTTTTTAATCGCAAAGCACCACCACAAAAAGCATGTTAAAAAAATTATGGGGTGATTCAAGCATTGTACTAAATGATTTAAAAAATAAATTAAACCAGCACACCTCCAAAAAAACAACTTCATAATTCTTTCTATGCATACACTATTCTCGGAACTTAACAAGCTAGCTAATGCTGCTCACCGCAGGGGGCTGGTTTTGGAAACAAACTCTGGCAGTACCAACAGGCAGGATTTTATGGTGAGAAAACAACTAGATGGTAGTCTATTCATTTACAATGTAAAAATTATATCCAGACCTCAAGGTATATAGTACCAAGACTAGAGCACACCTGACCCACACGGAGCCAATCATACACTCTTCTACTGACCCGTGTTAAGGATATACTGTCTGGAAAAACATCTGATTATTTCTTTTTATCTTGTAGGTTGGCACTAGTCATTCTATAAACATTACAAGTTACAGGCTTAAGCATCATGGGGACATTTCTTCAAAGAAAAACTCAATTTAACTCACCATGCTTACAGTCCTCATCAGCTTGATCATAGTCCTTCTGTAGAAGGAAGATACACCAGACGTTACGCTCTAGCTCAGGAATAGGCGACTCTAGTCACAGAGCGCCACAGAACTGTCTAATGTTTACCCTGCTCTAACAAAGCTGACTCAATTCATCAACTTAAATTTGAAGCATTTGAAAAAGAAACCTGCAAACTACACCGTGGCCCTTTGAGATTGGATGCCCAATCTTTGCTCTAGCTTATTCAGTCCTGTTGTCAACATAAGGAAACATTCTGCATATAAACCACTACCAGCTGTTTGGTTAAAAATGAATGAATAAAACCCAAATGTCAATTGCTAAGCATTAACTATCTATTAATTCATATCTTGTGCACAATCCAAGGCAGTGCAAATGTACCCAAGAATGACAAACTTTAAAACATAATAATGCACTTCAAAAGGACATGCTAATTTCTATGACCAAAGAAAATGCATGCTAGTAATCTTGAGCAGAGGAACTGGCACACAAGGAGCTCACCAGCTGGAGCAGGGCTGCAATCCGGTAGAGCAGAGCGCGCTTGCGGAGGAGGGCCGTGTTGGGGGTTGGGGGGCACGGCGCTAAGGCCAGCAGGGCCTCTGTGCTGTGGGCCACTGCCGCCTCATACTCCCGCCTCACTAATGATCCAATGGCTTCTTCACATGACTTCTGTGGCCTCCTGTCCTCCATGACTCTGGGACAGAGTGTCTGTTGTATATAGGGAGTGGGACATACGGAAAGGTCTAAGTTCAGTCCAGCAATACCACAGACCTGCACAGTTTGGAGATGTTCCCTGCTCTCAAAAGCAAAGTATTAAGCTATTCATGAGCCACACATGAACTCCATGGAGTCATGGAGTCCACAAAGTCAACACTTGTAGTTTGTGGTCTTGCTTATGTGCACAGTTCAGCTGTGTATTTCCGGACTTAGACAAAAAAAAAATTTAAAAATTAAATCCGCAAGCACTTGTTAAGACCACCAGTCTGCAGATATGCATCTTGTCTTCTTTGTGGGACAGTTAGTTGCTACAAACAAACGTTAGAACATCTCCAAGGTACTGAAATGTGGGATAGACACTACATATGGTAAGTAGGAACTTCGGGACACACATTATAACTGCATTATAACTGTTAAATAATCCAACAAAGGCTAATTAAGGAGTATCCTTATTGCGGCTTATTGGGCTAAATTTTAAGGCACAATTAAAGAACACAATTCAGGAACGATCTAGGCCAAGAAGACGCCTGTTTGACCGACAGCAAAAACATGTATCCAGAAAAACCTCATACTAGGACAGTCACTCTAACAGCCTGATGACATTCGATAATATAATAGATTGAAAATGATAACTGATCATTTCTTCAAATAAAGGTAATACAGAGACAGCAGAACATATTAATGTTTTCAGAAAATGTCCAGCTTTTTTAAATCCAACAGTGGAAACATCAATATCTTTCTCATACTTCTGGTATTTATGCCATGCCTAACATCAAGAGTATACAGTTGTTGTGGACCAACTGATGTGAAGTCACGAGGCCTCAGAGTAGATGTCTTGAACAAAGGACTGAAGTCATTTTTCCCTTTTCCATAATAATTAGGTCGCAACTGCAATTTCCAGCTGGACTCAGTTGGAGTATAACCATGTCTCTCCAACTAGTTTTCCACATTTTCCAGCCTGAAACAAGCAAATCAGGAATGCGCCACAAATCACCATCATGAACTACAACAGAGCACTGCTCTTATCTGTGAATGATAGGAGTAAGAATTTTCAGTCCAGTTTTCTGTAGAAAACCATGCTTTAACTGGATTACATACATGTAGCCCAAACAGCAATGCTATTTAAACTTGAAAACCTGAAACGTTCATTATAAAAAGCCACTACAGCTTGTACAGACATAAATAAAATAAGATTAAATCAAGGAAAAACTTTTTTTTTTAAATCAAGGCCAGCTCTTTTAAAGGGAACGACACTTTCCCTCATAAACTAAGGCAAGCTGAGAGCTAAGGTGAGCTGTATGCTAGCCAAGCTTTGTCAGATATCAAAAGACAAATGACAATTTATTATTACAATACTTTCCAAATATTATGCCATTTCAGTATTACATTATTTCACTTTGCATTAATAAAGTTAAAACACCCATGTTTCCGAAGCTCAGTGAAGGAAACAAAGAATTGGAAATGTTAAGCATGACATGACAGAAAGTGAACCTTCTGTTTATTTTGTTCTTAAGTCTTTAAAACTGTTCTTTCAAAACAACCTGAAGCACCCAGCACATGACATACAATGCAGTTAACTGTCAGGTCTTAGAGACCACACAAAGTGCACGAACCTAAAAACAAACCACTTGGCAAGACACTACTATTTAAAGTTACAGTCATAGACAGAATAACAATGTTATAATGCTCATTATCTGTAAATACATTTAAAGGAATAGCTTGGCAAAAAAAAAAAAAAAAAAAAAAAAAAAAAAAAAAAAAAAAAAAAAAAAAACACACACAGCATGCCTTACTGTAAACTATAGCTGAATGCTGAGGGCACTCTTAAAACACTGATGCTGTGCAGAACTGCCTAACTGTGCCTGCAGTGTTGCTACATGCCAAAGTTTTGTTCATTTTTAAGGTTCACAGTAGGTCATACTGTGCCCTAAACCACACTGACAAGGCTGCATGACCTTAATGAGGGGCTGGATGTGGTTTGAGCAGATAAGTGAGAAGTTTCGGGCATGTATTTCCAAAAAAGATTTGAGTGACTATTGACTGTGTTTGTTAGCAAGGATAGCCTCCTAGATCCAGTTCAGAACTGAAGAAGCAAATGGCTGATGGACGACATCCAGGGTAAGGAGAACATTTCTGAATTTACACAACACTATCACGGTACCTCGGCGTACACGATCTATTGTCCAGCGCCAAGTACGTAAACAAACTATAACATACACGTGTGCACCGCGCATCTAATCAAGCCCGATCACACCAAAAAAGGCAACACAAGAGACTTAGAAAAATATAAACAGCCTATCTTTGGATTCCGGGTCAGTTAATAATAGATGTCCCGTCTGCGTGTATGTGTGTGTGGGCGTGTGTATGTTGCATGTCCATCAAGTGCGAGAGGAAAAAAAACACAACTACTAACATTAGCCTTACTGTACCTCGACGGAGAACAACAAGGTATCAGCAGAGAGCCACACACCGACACACTTAACGTTAGTCCCCAATCACCCAGCAGCGCAGACCGCTACTTATAAACTATTTGACTGTTGGCATTGCAACTCCACTATGCAGGGCGGCCCGGAGCAGGATGGAGTCTTGGCTCCTTTTAGCGTTTCGTGTCTTTCCTCCCTCAAGCTTCTGTGCAGCTCTCCCTCACTATATCGCTCGGCTCTGGAAGTCTGGACCTGAATTTCGGTAAACAGGGCTGCATTAGGACAACGTCTGTTGCATAAAGCGTTATGCAAGTAAACGCTGAACTGAACTGAACCGTTACAGTTCTCCCACTTTCGCCTCCTTTCCTTTCTGAGCCCAATAAAGCGTTGCTGGTTAAGCAGCACCGCAGCACTCAAGCTCCGCTTCGACTTAACCGCGATGTCGCCGGTCGGTCTGCGGGCTGTAGCTGGCTGCTTCTCACGGCCTTGAGCTACAGACGCCACCGAAAGCCCTGTTCGCATAACGCCAAGCAGTGAACGCCAAAATGTCCACACTATGCAACCAGCTGATACCTTCTACGCCACCATAAACACGCCAGCAAAAGATACGGCACCGTTAACTCAGAGGTTGTCGGCCAGACGAGTCAGCTAGTGGCTTTAGCGAGGCAGCTAACGCTATGTAGCCTGCTCGGAGGGTCGCGGCTAAGGCCCTTATTGTGCTGCGAAAGCTCCTGCGCAAGAGAGCAGCGCTCGTTTGGGTTTTCTCGCACGTATAGTTAGCTACCGTCTATAATTTCGTCCGAGAACCGAGACGAGCCACCGGTTCCACATGTTTGAGAGGCGCACGGATGAAAAGGTGTAGGAGGAAGTCTGCGCTTACCTAGCTTTACTTTCTACGCCATCTTGGATCCACTTGTCAGCCTATCGCACGGCATGATGGTCAAATAGTTCTGCGCCCGGCTTCCTGGAACCGCTACCAGCACAACAGAGGAGCAGAAATGCGTTCAAGAACGCTGTGGCCTGCGCGGTGGCAGGACTCTGCTCCTTTAGAAGAGCAAACGCGAGGAGTGCTGAGCTCAAATATCCCCGTGGAAGACCTGCACGTTAAAGGGGAATTCTACTGAGTCTTCAAAACCTGTGCATAATTCAGTGGCTGAGATGTAAACAGAGTCGTGGTTTGGTGTGAAACGCTCCGTTCTAGACAAACTGGTGAACCGTTCATGGTGGTGGTAATAGGAACCAGACGCCTGCGGTGTTTATTAAAGCCTCTGAAAGTTTCCTCAGGGGGTTATTACATTATATGGGTATGAATTACGCTGCCTGATGTCTAAGACATTGTTTCATGAAAGTTTTCCAGTAAGGATTTGGGCTAAAAGGTACATTTTAAAGGCCATTCATTGGGTAGGGGGCTATTTTGCCCTCACAGCGGCAAAGAAAACGTATTTTACCTTGATCAGCAACACATAAAAACACTTGTAGGTTCACTGATGGTTTTGAATACTAAATGAAATAGCAATTTTTGCATCACACTTATTGCAACCTCTGGGGGGCAGTCGTGGGCTGGAGGTTAGGGAACTGGCCCTGTGACCGGAAGGTTGCCGGTTCGATCCCCAGTGCCGACAGTCCGTGACTGAGGTGTCCTTGAGCAAGACACCTAACTCCCCAATTGCTCCCCGGGCACCGTGGATAGGGCTGCCCACCGCTCCGGGCAAGTGTGCTCACTGCCCCCTAGTGTGTGTGTCTATTCACTATATTCACTGTATTCACTAGTGTGTATGTGGTGTTTCACTTCACGGATGGGTTAAATGCGGAGGTGGAATTTCCCCGTTTGTGGGATTAAAAAAGTATCACTTAATTGTTAACTTAATCCTTAATTCCTATCAGCACCACTGTAAAGAAATCTAAATTGGCAAGTTTCTCTACAATTAACCATTTCACATCAAACCACCCTGTATGACTTTGTTTATATCTTAATAACTAAATTACACAGAAATTTAGAAACATTGGTGGAATTTCCCTTTAAACACATTGAACTGGTAGTTTTGATGACTCATGTTGGCTTCTCTCTTCACACAGCGTAGGTTTGCTGTACGCATAAGAATCAGCACAGAAGACTACATTCCTTGGCGTCCGAATTCTGAGAGGTCAACAGGTTTAAAAATGACCAACAAGCTACCTCAGGACATAACACTAGGCCCCAACATCTGCTTAAAGGAAAATTCAACGCTTTTTTCATAAAAGTTTGCATAATGAAATGGTTTGATGTGAATTGCTTCATAGTAGAGAAATCTGACCAATTTCTTTACAGTCGTGGTGAAAGGAACCAAAGGTCAAGGTATCTACAATGCAAATCCAACCATTTTATTTGCAATCCAAAACACTAGTTAATCTACACATGGCTTCAATTTTCTTTGAGTATTATTTTTGCCTTACAGCGCCCTGCATGTACCTCTCCACCATGAATGGCTTTAACTAAATACATTTTAGGCCAAAATCCCATCTCTCAACTACTGTGAAACAATGCATCATGCAGCATATAAGTAACCATGTTGTGTAATAGTTTTCTGTGTTGTAGGTTTTACAGGCATTAGTTGATTCAGACATCTGGTTTCTCTCACCACCTCCGTAACCAATTCAGACAAGGGAGGTTTCTCTACAATAGTGTATTTCACATTTGAACGACTTTGTTTACATCTTAACTATTTAATTACTCAGATTTTGAAAAAACATTCTGTTCATTTTTAAAGAGCCAATTTATTTCTTTTTCTGTGATTAGACAAAGCAGTTATGCTTTTATGCGATTCAGATGTAATTTAGACAAGATGTGCTTGTACTTTCTAATTTATTGTTACAGAATAAAAGCAGCAAAAGTGACTAGAATTGGTTCACAGACAAAATAAAGATAAATTCTTGCATATGCACAATGTATTTGGTTAATCTAAGTCAGTAAACATGAAAGAGTAGTGGCTACTTTTAGCTACTTTTTGAAAAGTAGTGGCTACTCTTTAGCTACTTTTTGAAAAGTAGTGGCTACTTTTTAGCTACTTTTTGAAAAGTAGTGGCTACTTTTTAGCTACTTTTTGAAAAGTAGTGGCTACTCTTTAGCTACTTTTTGAAAAGTAGTGGCTACTTTTTAGCTACTTTTTGAAAAGTAGTGGCTACTTTTTAGCTACTTTTTGAAAAGTAGTGGCTACTTTTTAGCTACTTTTTTAAAAGTAGTGGCTACTTTTTAGCTAATTTTTTGAAAAGTAGTGGCTACTTTTTAGCTACTTTTTTGAAAAGTAGTGGCTACTCTTTAGCTACTTTTTGAAAAGTAGTGGCTACTATTTAGCTACTTTTTGAAAAGTAGCAGCTACTCTTTAGCTACTTTCAAAGTGTGATGGTCAGAATGGTTGTGGATCTCTATCTGACACAACTGATAATGTGAGCAAGACACTGCATTTAATCGTGTGCCAGAAAGAAATATACAACTGAAAAGCTGCAAATATACAAAAAGATCACCAAAAAGTGTAAACAACAATCAAACTTACACACCCAAAGGTGTGATATCCAACAAAAATTAAGACTAAATGCAAAGTCTATCATTACAGGTTTTTCCTAATAAAAATCAACAAAAATGACTGATTATAAACCAGAGAATTTTGTGCAAAACATTGTCAACTGTTGAAATAAAACTGCTCCAATTAAAAAATTTCAGGAGGATAAACCAATCAGGCATAACATTATCAGCACCTCCTTGCTTCAGTGCTCATTGTCCATTTTATCAGCTCCACTTACTGTATAGGTGCATTTTGTAAAACAGTCCACCAACCAATAATATCCAGCCAACAGCGTCCTGTGGGCAGCGTCCTGTGACCACTGATGAAGGACTAGACGATTAGCTTATACTGTGCAGCAAGAGATGAGCTGTCGTCTCTGGATTTGCATCTACAGGATGAACCGACAACACAGGTGCGTCTAATAGAGTGAACAGTGAGTGTACACAGTGTTTAAAACTCCAGCAGCACTGCTGTGTCTGATCCACTCAGACCAGCACAGCACTCACTAACACACCACCATGTCAGTGTTATTGCAGTGCTGAGAATGATCCAATAGAGACAAGAAACAATAAAAAAAATAAGGCTAAAATAAATAAATTATATATATATATAAGATTTATTTATTTTAGCCTTATTTTTTCTATTGTTTTGTATGTAGAAAGTGCTGTTGCTGCTCAATTTCATTGTACACTGCGCAATAATAATAAAGGCATCTTATGATCTTAGCTACAAAAAAAGCTACTCCCCCATCCCTCATCTTTGGTGCGCTTTCCTGAAACAATCACTCTCAGTCAGGTCCAAAGACTTGAATAGTCCAGAAAAAATCACCATTCGAGAGCCGTGGAATTTCAAAACCAAAAGAATAAGAGAGAAACTCAACATGCAAATCACAGGCCTCAGAGACATACAGCTAAGGAAAGTTGCCTTGAGCAAGACACCTAACCCCCAATTGCTCCCCATATCAGAAAACATGTAGGTTCACTGATGGTTTTGAATACTAAATGAAATAGCAATTTTTGCATCACACTTATTGCAACCTCTGGGGGGCAGTCATGGGCTGGAGGTTAGGGAACTGGCCCTATGACCGGAAGGTTGCTGGTTCGATCCCCAGCACCGACAGTCCGTGACTGAGGTGTCCTTGAGCAAGACACCTAACCCCCCAATTGCTCCCCAGGCACCGTGGATAGGGCTGCCCACCACTCCGGGCAAGTGTGCTCACTGCCCCCTAGTGTGTGTGTCTATTCACTAGTGTGTATGTGGTGTTTCACTTCACGGATGGTTTAAATGCGGAGGTGGAATTTCCCCGGTTGTGGGATTAAAAAAGTATCACTTAACTGCACATTGTTTACATCTCAACCAGTGAATTATGCATAGAAATTGTGAGAAAAAAAATTAAGAAAAGTTTTTTTCAGCGTATTTGAACATCATAGATATTAGAGATATTGGATATCTAGAGATAGATATCCAGTCTTCATGTAAATAATGTTGATGTAATTATATTGCAAAGATGATGTAATTTAACAATTGACACCTACATTTTTTTTTCTTATGTAGACAATGTAAGGACTTGTTTACATATACATGCAAAATGCTTTAAACTTTGCAGCAGTCAAACTGAACTAAAATGGAAATGATTGTCATAGAATTTGGAATGTTGAACAGTTGAAGGTAAAAGAGGAAGAGGATGGCCAGCAACAAGACAAGATGGATGGAGACAATCAGGGACCCGGACCCTAACCCTAACCCAATCAAGCTTTAAAAACCCAAACAGGACAGTATATTCTGAAGGAATGCTATCCATATATCCAATTGACTCGATGGCACTCATTAATAATTAAAAATATGAGTTGCAAACAAAAATAGAAGAAATGTTTTATTTACTGTATTAATAAAAAGGATAAACAGACGAAAATCCTTCTCCCCATTGTGATGATGTCACTTGGTTGCAGTGGAGTGAAGAAAGTAAGACATTCATAAAGTTCTCCTATAACGTTACATTCTAGCTAAAGCTGGAAAGCTGAATGATATATTTGAGTCAAATTAGATCTTTCACTTGCCGTTCCTTCCTCAGTGGAAAAGAGAGAGAGCAATTATTTGATGGCAACAAAAATGATAACCTAATCAGAGAGGAATTTTGTCTATTTTGAATAATAAGCCAGGTGTTTGCTTAGTTTTCCATATTTAAAAAGGACAGGAGCGTTGCCTGGCCTGGGTTTCTGGGGCTACTAGAGCCCTGAATATTTATTAATCAGCCCCAAACTGTAGAATGTTACACAGGGGCACATTCACCACTCCATAGATTCTGAGAGAGAAAGAGAGAGAGAGTGAGATTGCATGTGCAAATAAACGGCAAATGTACAACACTGTAAAATTATAATTATTTTAACATAGAATTGTAGGCCTAAGTAAATTAACTCATCTTTTAAAGTAAAATTAAATTAAAATAATTTGGATGAGACTCCACCCCAAGCCTCATGTTTACATACATGGTTTTAGGCAAAAAGAGTTTTACTGAATGACTATGTTGCTTTGAAAGTATATAGTCACTTCTGATAAAATGTTTATCTTTCAGCCGGACATTAGTTAGGAATGTGCAGCAGAGCTGATTGACATAGAGAGAGGAAATGCGCAGAAGACTGTAATAATGGCATTATTGGGGGAACGTCTTTGTTCTGACACTTTTTTTCATTTTCTGTTAGTGTTTTCACGTTTCTCCTCTTCTTCCGAAACATTCTGTCAGCATTTAGGAACTGAGGAGACCAATTGCTGTAGTTTTCAAAAGAGGAACATTTCATTATTGCTTGATAAAGGATTTCAGCTGAACAATCATTCAGGGTCTTCTTTGTCATTTTTTTCATTTCATAAGTCGGCAAATGTTTTCAATAGGTGACAGGTATGGACTGCAGGCAGGCCAGTTTACCTCCTTGACTCTTTTGCTATGGAGCCATGCTGTTGCAATACTTACAGAATGTAAATTCACATTGTCTTGTCACCTGGATGGCAGCATAATACTGCTCCAAAACCTGTATATACCATTCAACATTAATGGTGCCTTTGCAGATGTGCAAGTTACCCATGCTATGTGCCATAATGCAACCCCACACCAAATGCTGTCTTTTGAACTGTGTGCTGATAAGAAGCCAGATGGTCCTTCTTCTCTTTAGGACGGAGGATGCGGCGTCAATGGTTTCCAAAAAGAATTTCAAGTGTTGATTCATCAGACTAAAGGACACTTTTCCACTTTGACTCAGTCCATCTTAAATGAGCTTGGGCCCAGAGAAGGTGGCGGCATTTCTGAACCATGTTTATATATGGTTACTTCTTTGCATGGTAGAGTTTTAACCTACTTTTGCGGATGCAGTGGGAAGTTGTGTTCACAGACAATAGAAGTGTTCCTGGGCGCATGCAGTGATTTCCACTAGTGAATCACATCAGTTTTTAATGTGGTGCTGTCTGAGGGCCCAAAGATTGAGGGCCTTGTCTTTGGCATACATAGATTTGTCCGGATTCTCTGCATCTTTTTATTGACATTATGTACCATAGATGATGAAATCCCCAAGTTCTTTGCTTTTTTATGCTGAGTCATGTTTTTTGCCCATCTTTCACAGAGTGGTGAACCCCTCCCCATCGTTACTTCTGAAAGTAAACCCCCCCCCCCAAATCAGTCAGGGTTCCCTTTAAAATAGGTATGGTATGGGTGTGGCATAGAAGGAAACATACAGCACTCTGCAGTGCAGGGACTGTCCAGAGAAGAACTGAGAGTAAGTGACCGCTGCAGTGGAGAACACACGGTTTGGCGCCGCCTAGCGTTTGCTGGAGAAAGTGCACTTCTAGCTTATGCAGCGTGGAGCAGCACGCTGTCCTCCCATCCGCACGCCGAGCATCCCGCCTCACTTCCGAGGAGGACGGAGTGCTTTGTCAGCCCGACTCGTTGGAGGACAACGGAAGAAAAGCGCTTTCTGAGGGGAAACCGATGTCCCCGAGAGCTGCTATGCGCCGTTTGCAGTGAAGTGTTGCTGAACGCTCGCTGTATCCGGAGCGGGACAGGTAGCTAGTCTAGTCATGAAAGGTGTGCGAAGTGCAGGGTAAGACCCATCTGCTCTGACCGAGTTTGAAAGACTACAAAAACTGTTTTTCCATCAACCAAATCCAGTCTTCTGCTTCGGGTGTGACAGCACAAAGCTAAAAAAGCTTCGTGTCCGAACCTTGACGTTACTTCTTCTTTTCCTCTTCATGCTAAGCAACAAAACAAAACGTGAACGTGTTTCCAAGGAAGCGACTCGACCTTAAGCAGCAGCAGCAGCAGCAGCAGCAGCCACCGCAGCCGCGTCGTCAGGAGTCCAGAAATTTCTGGTTTTATCTCTTTCGACCACTAAATGTTCGACCTATTATAGATAACCATTACTCATTTTATTCACCAAGTGCAGAAACACGCAGCGGAGGACCATGTTGTTGAAGGAATACAGGATATGTATGCCGCTCACGGTGGAAGAGGTAAGCTAACGATAACTTGAGCATAACAATCATCTGTTCTGCGTGTAAACTGTTGTAGCAGCTTCGTATCTGTAACGTAAAGCTTACTTTTCGGTCCTATACTGTGTAATAACTTGGATAAAAGGGAGGATGGTAGCAGTTGGAGTGAAGGGAATGTGGTGCTGTCCTGTGTTTGCCTTTGCTCGCTGTGCATTAGGGTAATGGAATGGAAGACTCGGCGTGATTATGGGCTTTAAAGCTGCTGCATCCACATCTGTGCTGAGGCTCATCACTTGGTCGCAGCAGGGGCTCATATGGAGTCATGAGTGAGCTCACAACTGGGAAATGCCTCTATTTCAGCCTTAACTTTGTTTTTGCTTGGAATAAAGCCGTTCAGCAGGACTGAAATCCACTTGGTGGTGCTGTTGGAACTTCATGCTGAAACTGAGAGGTCATGATTTAATGGTCCATTCACTGTGGCTGGAAGTTGCTGGGCCGTCCAGTCCAGTTTGACATGCTGTGATGAAATGGATAAAGTGGCTCTGGCAAAAACTCAAGCTTTGCCTGCAGGGCTTTAGTCTCACTTTTAATGATGTCCCTCCCGTTCCTTCCTTGCAGCTTATGTGAATATGTCGAATATGTGGCTGTTGGAGTCTTGTGTGTTCTAGTGTGTAAGTGTCCTTTCCAAACATATTGGAAAATGACCGGTTTGGTCATTTGTAAACACGTATTCTGTACTCTGTTGGGTGTATGTGATACTTTTGATTGGAAGCAGATTAGAGGGAGAGTGTAATTCAGTATTACGGCCATAATTTGCCCTTTGTTGACAAGGACGATGATGCTTAGTGCTGTTATTATTATTTGTTATTAAGATTTTAACCTTTACACAACTAAGCAGCCCTTGATATTTTTAAAGCTAGGTATTGAGGTATTCATCAATTTTCAGCACCAGTGGTCACTTGCATGAAACATCTCGGCCCGGTTTCCCGGACAGGGATTAAGCCTAGTTATGGACTGTATTTTCCTTATGAAGGAAAGTATTCATTCAAAATCCTGTGTAATCCAAGACTAGGCCTAATCAGTCAGGTGCTTAATCATGCAGAGCTGAAGTTTACATTTTGTAACTGTCAGAAAGTGCTAAAGCTTAAACGTATACTAATTCTTTTCACTTAAACATTTACCTGAAGAGATCCTAAGCAGGTCAGGTCAGAGCAAGGAAAACATAAGGCTAAAGTTCACACTGTTTTATGCAAGTGACCACTTGTGTCTGTCTGAAAATTAAAACACATCTCCACTATACAATTCCAGTGTTCACTTTGCTCTGGCAGTTAGTCAGTATAGAAACTCACAGTTCTGGACTTTTTTCTAGATCGGGCCCTTGAAGAGCCACCGTTCCTGTTCGGGCACAAAATAAGTGCCTTCAAACACTGCAAGCACCATAATTGACAGGGTATAATCTCATATTAAACTAATAAACCATCTGTAATAGAGGCAGGAAAAATGTGAACTAAAAGAAGTATTAAAGATTAACCCTTTAGTCATTGCTTATTATCAGCTCTTCTTTGGAAATGAGTTCAGAGGAGGAAATGAGTGTTGAACAGATTTTATTCATAATCTGCCGATGAGTTGCTTGGAAGTGGTGATTGAGCATCAGTATAGGGGGCCGTAAGAAACAACTCAGATTTTCACTCGAGCCCCCTGAGGCCACACAACTCCGACTCTGACAGAAAACGCATTCTAAATTTACTGGGTGAAATTCACAGCTGGCTTTTGCCTTTCTTTCCTGTATCTACAGAGTATCTACAACAGTTAAATCAACATATGGCAAATTATACAATCAAATTCACACTAAACTTTATAATTCAGGAATGCAAAAAGTAAAGCTCAAAATTTGCTTTAGCCTTTTAGTTTATTTTAGTTAAAGAGGAAAATTAAGAATGCACTTTTTTTATTGCGATAAATAATTTCAGTTGTTTCTTACATGCGTATATGTACAATATTGTGCAAAAGTCAGAGACCACACTTCATTTATTTTATTCACAGTCAAAACAGCCATTAAGTACAAATAATATTTTTTTTATTTTCAGATATTTCTGAGTTTAGTTAAAAGGAGAGGGAAAGCCAATGACATTTGTGAAAAAAAAAAAAACAGGCTTTCCAAAACTGAAGTTCATTTATTGAAAGATCATTGAGAGAAAACGGCACTCCTAACAACCTGATCAGTCTGAAAGGATGTGTAGCGGTCAAGAAAAGTAAGAAACAAAGACAAAAAAAGAAGAAAAAAAGACAAAAAAGAAGAAAATGTGCAAATCAAGTCAACGAAGCTGCTGGTGTTTTCAGAATGATGGCCTGTCCACCCCAGAGACGTCAACATCAATGAATGTGTTTGGCGTGATTTGGAGTGTGAGAAGTAACAAATCCAACCAATTTCTAAGACTGAATTTTCGAGGTGGGCAAAAATATCCTGCAGATTTCTTTGAAAAACGGAACGCAAGTTGCCTGAAAAGAAAGGAAGCTGTAATACAGTCAAAGTGTAGACACACTTCCGGTGTTCTGCTTACTTTCCAATGCTGAAAAAATGTACTTAATGGCTGTTGTGACTGGAAATAAGAAAAATAATATCACTCTGAAAATGGCACATCTCCTTGGATCCTACCCAGTGATCTAATATGTAATCCTTGTGCATCCTCTGATGGTAGTTTAGGAATAAATCTGTTGTCCATGGAAAAGGTGGCAGGTTGTAAATCACGTTCATAGATCTGGTGTAGTTAGGACAGATTAACGGACCCCTCAGTGCATCCCTGGAAAAATCCAATTATACCTGAATCTCAGCTGCAGGAACACCTCCACGCTGAGGGCGGTCATTCATGAATACAAATGTGTATTTGCTCATATCTTAACAGCATGAAAAATCACAACCAATAACCTAATTAAGCTCATTACAAACATCCTCCTGTACACATGGAATAATAATTTCATTAGTTAATTGGCTAATATCCCATTCAGAAATGCATCTATAGCACAATAAAGCATAAAATAATAGTCTTTATTAAAGAATAAGGCTTTAAAACTGATCTGCATGTAGTCTAATGGATTATATCCAGTGGATGCCAAATGATTATGCTCATGATTATTATTATTATTTTTTTTTTTACTAATGTGCAATCTGTTTATGCTCATAATCCACCACACAAACTTACCACTAATAATGTGTTGATTGCTGTTTCTACATATAGAAAAAGGTTTGAGAACATTGAGAACAAATTTCACCAAAGTTTCCATTTCTCGATATTCTCAACATTCTTAGAAAGTTTTTTAAAGCTGTCTGAAGGTTGTATTTCTGTGCTTTCAGCCTACATAAAAATCAGTTCCCAGAAGTGAAAGGACAGCCCAGTATTTGCCCAGTGCAAATCGAATCAAAAAAGCGGCTTGTATTCTCAGAACAATGGCCTGTCCACCCCAGAGTCCTTAACATCATTGAATGTGTGAAGATTCAGCTATAATTGGAAACGACTGCCCAGTAGGATGATGAAAAATATTTCTTAGTTTGTTTGTGAAGTATACAATATTTTATTATTTTCAGAAAGCTTTCTGAATGTTGCAGGTGTTCTCTGAAAGATTCTGCAGAGAACATTCTCCTGATGCTGTGAGAACCTCCACTGAAGATTCATAGAACATTGTGCCATACTTTTTTCCCCCCCTACAGAACATGGAAAAAAATGATGGTTTTATTGTTCAACAGTAAAGATAAAGATTTTGATTTAATATGTGACATCACCATGGCCACAAACAAAAGCCTATGCAAAAGAAGAGGTTATTGATATCATAGAATTGATAATAAATAATGTGACAGTTATTAAAGCGGAAAAGGAGACATATCTTGTTTAATCTCTATAGAAAAGCATTGCCAGTATGACGGGACATTCTGTAGCAGCGTAAGGTCGGTATGTCTGATCTCACACATCTGCGGGGGGGTGGGGTTGAAAGAAATCCAATCCAAAGCAATCTACATTTGGGATAAGTGAGTTTGTGATCCAGAAGTCATTCAATATCAGTAGCTGGCAACTCTAATGCTCCTGTAGCTGAATGCAACCAAGTCTGGTTCCAACATGTAGTCTAAAGTTTACCCAGAAGAGTGGAGGCTGTTACTGCAGCAAAAGAGTGGAGAAACTCCCTGTTCATACCCTTGATTTCAGAAGACAGGCGGATTGGTGCTGGGTCAGCAGTGATGCGGGCTCTTTACTGGTCTTTTGTGGTAAAGAAAGAGCTGAGCCACAAGGCAAGGCTCTCGATTTACCGGTCGATCTACGTTCCCACCCTCACCTATGGTCATGAGCTTTGGGTAATGACCGAAAGAACGAGATCGCGAATACAAGCGGCCAAAAAAAGTTTCCTCCGTAGGGTGTCTGGACTCTCCCTTAGAGATTGGGTGAGAAGTTCAGTCATCCGGGAGGGACTCGGAGTAGAGCCGCTGCTTCTCCACGTCGAGCTGAGGTGGTTTGGGCATCTGGTTAGGATGCCTCCTGGACGCTTCCCTCGGGAGGTGTCACAGGCAAGTCCACTCGGGAGGAGACCCCGGGGAAGACCCAGGACACGCTGGTGTGATTATATTGCCCAGCT